>NC_057742.1:1369875-1372080 GCF_004010195.1 Chiloscyllium plagiosum
AGGCGGAGAGGGGTGGGGAGGGGAATATATCCCTGGTGGTGGGGTCTGTTTGGAGGTGGCGGAAATGTCGGCGGATGATTTGGTTTGTGCGAAGGTTGGTAGGGTGGAAGGTGAGCACCAGGGGTGTTCTGTCCTTGTTGCGGTTGGAGGGGTTTGGTCTGAGGGCGGAGGTGCGGGATGTGGATGGGATGCGTTGGAGGGCATCTTTAACCACGTGGGAAGGGAAATTGCGGTCTCTAAAGAAGGTGGCCATCTGGTGTGTTCTGTGGTGGAACTGGTCCTCCTGGGAGCAGATCCGGCAAAGGCGGAGGAATTGGGAATATGGGGTGGCATTTTTGCAGGAGGTAGGGTGGGAAGAGGTGTAATCCAGGTAGCTGTGGGAGTTGGTGGGTTTGTAAAAAATGTAGGTGTCAAGTCGGTCGTCATTAATGGAGATGGAGAGGTCCAGGAAGGGGAGGGAGGTGTCAGAGATGGTCCAGGTAAATTTAAGGTCAGGGTGGAATGTGTTGGTGAAGTTGATGAATTACTGAGCCTATCGCCTGTCTCTTTGATGACTACGTAGAGCAGTTGATCTTCTCCCCACTCCCCACCTCTTCCTCCGCTACATTGATGACTGCATTGGCGCCACCTCCTGCTCCCGCGAGGAGGTTGAGCAATTCATCAACTTTACCAACACATTCATTTATTTATTTATCATTTATTTCATCCAAAGTTTTAGGCAAAAGGATTTTATTTCCAATGAGCTCATGAATATCCAAATATTATTTATTCTTTGAATGTAGGTCTGCAAAAGAGTTTCAATAAACATTTAACACATTTCATCACCTCACATACATCAATCCTTATTCATTTGTCTGAACAAGAAGAAAAATAATCCTTCTTCAGTGAAATGAAACCTGTGCCGCTTCATATTGTCCTTCAGTATGTTGATTAATTTTATTATACAACAAAATAATTCATCACATTATTGCCATGTTTTTTAATCAAGTGGAATTTCTACTAATTGTTCAATTGATGAACTGTCTGAGAGTTCAATTTAGTTTTAAAATCGCCTACTCATCTTGAATGTAAAATTAAAGTCCTTTGAAAATATTGGGAGGGTGTTCACTTGAAAATCAATTTGCACATATCTCACTTACCAAATGTTGCTTTTAAGTTCATTTCACACAGTAATTCCAGTATTCTTTTTTAAAAATGGCTTTAATTAGTATCTTAAACATTTGGTTGTTAATACATTTTACATGAAATATCTCAGCGTAATTGAAATCAATGCTCACACAACACTGCTCTTGAAGCCACATACATGTCTTCCTGGTCATCTAATTACTATTCAGTATAATAACCTGAGTAAGTGTCTTATTGTTCCTGAGAGCAAGAACCACAGGAAATATATGGTGAACATTACAACCAATAAATGCAATCGATATGTTATATTTCATTTAAGGAATTACACATGATATGTCACTAAAACCATTGATCATACTTTATTAAAAATGGCTGCGGATGCTTATAGCAACATATATCAAAGATGATGCTCGTCCTGATATGTAGCAAATTTTAAAACAGGTTTCCAGTTGAAACATCACAAAAGAAGTTTAGTTTTGGCTTGGTACATCTGTGGATGCAAACATTTGAAGCTCGTGTGCATTAAAACATTTTATCTGCTTGTCAAGAGAAGATACTTAAAGTTTCCACATTAAGTTGAATTATTATATCTTTCAGTCCCAAAATACTCATGTTAATTGCTCTTAAGTATGTACAAGACAGTTTTCTGATTCAGTATGAGGATGTACCTACTAGAGAAGGTGCAAAACCTGACCTACTCTTGGGAAATAAGGCAGGGCAGGTGACTGAGGTGTCAGTGGGGGAGCACTTTGGGGCCAGCGACCATAATTCTATTCGTTTTAAAATAGTGATGGAAAAGGATAGACCAGATCTAAAAGTTGAAGTTCTAAATTGGAGAAAGGCCAATTTTGACGTTATTAGGCAAGAACTTTTGAAAGCTGATTGGAGGCAGATGTTCGCAAGTAAAGGGATGGCTAAAAAATGGGAAGCCTTCAGAAATGAGATAACAAGAATCCAGAGAAAGTATATTCCTGTCAGGGTGAAAGGAAAGGCTGGTAGATATAGGGAATGCTGGATAACTAAAGAAATTGAGGGTTTGGTTAAGAAAAAGAAGGAAGCATATGTCAGGTATAGACAAGA
>NC_057742.1:1373155-1382342 GCF_004010195.1 Chiloscyllium plagiosum
GATGTTGTGAAATTTGAAAGGGTTCAGAAAATATTTACAAGGATGTTGCCAGGGTTGGAGGATCTGAGCTATAGGGAGAGGCTGAACAGGCTGGGGCTGTTTTCCCTGGAGTGTCGGAGGCTGAGGGGTGACCTTATAGAGGTTTACAAAATTATGAGGGGCATGGATAGGATAAATAGACAAAGTCTTCTCCCTGGGGTGGGGGTGTCCAGAACTAGAGGGCATAGATTTAGGGTGAGAGGGGAAAGGTATAAAAGAGACATAAGGGGCAACTTTTTCACACAGAGGGTGGTACGTGTATGGAATGAGCTGCCAGACCGTTGTTTGTTTTGATGTTGTTGTTAGGGAGAGTTTGCTGCAAACACATTGGCTGTCCCACATTATATCCTACGCTACGATAGCGAGCACACGTTGGAAGGCACTGCACCGGCTGTAAAACACATAACCGAGCTGATATTATCAAAGGTGTCAGATAATCACAAGTGCTTTCTTTCCTTCTTCCTTGATGGTTTTCCTCTTTTGAGCCGAGGGGAGCTTTGTTCCTGTAACATATTTACAATTTACGTCAGAGGTGGCACGTATGGTTTCAACCTCCAACCTGCCATTTCACCCTTCTGCAAGTTGTTGTGTCAAACTACAAACCAGTTTTGTATTTTTTGGTTGTATCTCACAGCAGGAGCCGCTGTGAGACTGGTTTACAGATGTTTGTCTAAGCTGCAGTGTCTTGGGGTGGGGGCACATTGGCTTCAATGGATTGTGAACAAACAACCAGTTTAATGTGCAATGGGCGTCTCTTTCCCATCAAATGTTGCAATGGAATGACAGCAAGAGCTCAGCTAATAACTAACGTTTTCTTACCACATGATGTGGTTTCTGTTTTTCAAAAGATTTACCCCAAACATGTGAATTTCTCACGCAATGAGGATGTTTTGACAATGTTGATGGTCCCCGAGACCTTCTCTCATGAAACTGTTTGGAGGATCAGGGCACACAGAAACCAGAAACCGTTCAAAATAGTGAAATATCAAATTGGATATTCTGGGGCAAACAGAATTGGGAGCTGAGAGATTTTGGGAAGGAAAGATCACAAAAGGCAAGTTGAAGGATAATTGATCCAAATACAGACAGAGAGAAAAGACTGAAACTAAAGCAAGGATGTTGAAATCATGCAACTGTTTCGTTAGGTTACTGTTTGAATTCTTTCCTGCAGTCTAGGAGATGCTGTTTTTGGAATATTATTTGTGATGTTGCACAATACTTGAGGTTAGGGCTTGAAAGATTTGAAAAATGTTTTCTTCACTACAGCAACAGCTAATGACAATGGGATCAATCAAAGGATTTCCAAAATAAGACAAGCTTTTGGAGGATTGATAATGAAACTCATTCTGATGGTTCACAAACTACAAACAAACGAAAACAGAAATTGCTAGATAAGATAACAAGAATAATTTGGAACAAACAAGATGTGCCTCAAGAGGTTACCGAAGTTTCTAAAAACATCATTTCGGAGGGAATTCATTGAGAGGCAGGAAGTGGACAGGGATCAGAATAATGATGGCCAGCTGAAGAGATAGGACCAGCGTACAGTCAGTCCTGTCCTGCTCTCTAAATTCTGAATCAATGTCAGAACAAGAGTCCAGTATTAATTCAAACACAGACCTGGTGCTTGTTGCAGAAGCAGCTGCTTCAGAAACACAAAATAACAAGTCTGACACAATACTCTCGAGTTAAGATATTTTGTGGCAGAATAAAATTCTATAGTCAGTCTGTAAATGTCAAGCTGCAGATGACAGGATATTTGAAATGAATGAACCACATGTGCACCACATGTTACACAACTCCAGGTCTGATTTTAACCTCAAGATCACCACTCACCCACCTTGTTGCACTGGAACTATCACAGCTGTATTTATCAGGCTGTTCCTGTAAAGTTCTTACCACTGCCATATTACACAAACAAGGACACACAAAGACATGTTGTAGAAATAAAATATGAGGGTGGGTGGTGAAGATTCACCAAGCTGAGGAATGAAAGACAAGAAGACAAAACTGAAGAAGAACAAGGAATGATGTGATGACCATTGTCAAGGAAGGGTTAAACTGGAGTCTCGCTTGACAATGCTAGTGACCTCTCCTCATATTCACTTTCACCTCTTGCTAAAAGGATTTGTGTTAGTGCAGTTTAATCACAAGACAGGCTGACATTACATTGGATAAATTTTGTGTTAACACAAAATGCAATGAATCCTATTGGTCAGTAGAGACAGGAAAGCACAGTCTGCCAGAGAGCTTTAGTTGACACATTCTGCAGTGTTCGTCATGTGTAGGATGAAGATTTGATTGAGTGTGAGTGTTGACAAACTTTTGTTTCAGCTGTGACTCTGTGAATAGCATTCTTGTTTCAAAACACAGAAGGCGTTTGATCTAAGACCCACTTCAACACTTGAGACAAAATATTAATGTCAATATTTCTATGTAGAGCTGAGGGAGTGTCACACTGTCGGAGGGTCAGTGCTGGGGGAGTGCCGCACTGTTGGAGGGTCAGTGCTGAGGGACTGTCACACTGTCGGAGGGTCAGTGCTGAGGGAGTGCCACACTGTCGGAGGGTCAGTGCTGAGGGAGTGCCACACTGTTGGAGGGTCAGTGCTGAGGGAGTGTCACACTGTCGGAGGGTCAGTGCTGAGGGAATGGGCACTGTCGGAGGGTCAGTGCTGAGGGAGTGGGCACTGTCAGAGGGTCAGTGCTGAGGGAGCGCCGCACTGTCGGAGGGTCAGTGCTGAGGGAGTGGGCACTGTGGGAGGGTCAGTGCTGAGGGAGTGTCACACTGTCAGAACGTCAGTGCTGAGGGAGTGGGCACTGTCGGAGGGTCAGTGCTGAGGGAGGGCCGCACTGTCGGAGGGTCAGTGCTGAGGGAGCACCGCAATGTCGGAGGGTCAGTGCTTAGGGAGTGCCGCACTGTCGGAGGGTCAGTGCTAAGGGAGCGCCGCACTGTCGGAGGGTCAGTGCTGAGAGAGTGCCGCACTGCCGGAGGGTTAGCGCTGGGGGAGTGCCACACTGTCGGAGGGTCAGTGCTGAGGGAGTGCCGCACTGTCGGAGGGTCAGTGCTGATGAGGTGCCGTACTGTCGGAGGGTCAGTGATGAGGGAGTGCCGCACTGTCGGAGGATCAGTGCTGAGGGAGTGCCACACTGTCGGAGGGTCAGTGCTGAGGGAGTGCCGCACTGTCAGGGGGTCAGTGATGAGGGAGTGCCGCACTGTCGGAGGGTTAGCGCTGGGGGAGTGCCTCACAGTCAGAGGATCAGTGCTGAGGGAGTGCCGCACTGTCGGAGGGTCAGCACCGAGGGATGGCCGCACTGTCGGAGGGTCAGCGCCGAGGGAGTGCCTCACTGTCGGAGGGTCAGCGCTGAGAGAGTGCTGCACTGTCGGAGGATCAGCGCTGAGAGAGTGCCGCACTGTCGGAGGGTCAGCACTGAGGGAGTGCCGCACTGTCGGAGGGTCAGCGCTGAGGGAGTGCCGCACTGTCGGAGGGTCAGTGCTGAGGGAGTGCCGCACTGTCGGATGAGACTGAGGAGTTAGTGATGGTGAACATCACCAAATCAATATTTTGCCTCAGTTTTCATGGTGAAGGTCATGAGTACTGTCCCAGCAGTAACAGGCAAGGCAGAGGTTATAGAAATGTAGGAAAGTAGAACAATCATCACAAGGAAAAAAAAACACTGAGCAAACTATTGGGATTGAAGGTAGATAAGTCTCCAGGACCCGATGGCTTACATCCTGGGATCTTAAAGCAAGAGGCAGCAGCCACAGTGCATCCACTGGTTACAATATTCCACAATTCTGTCAGATGGAGTTTATTGAGGATAATTGCGAGGTTATTCATTTTGGCTGGAAGAATAGAAAACCCTCCTAATGAAGGACGTTTGCCCAAAACATCGATTTTCCTGTTCCTCAGATGCTGCCTGACCTGCTGTGCTTTCCCAGCAACACTCTAATCTAGACTCTGATCTCCAGTGTCTGCAGTACCCACTTCCGCCGAATAGAAAGGCAACTTATTATCGAAATGGAGAGAAACTTCGGAGTGTTTCGGTGCAGAGGGATCTGGGTCTCCTTGTGCACAGAAAGCCAGTGTGCAGGTACAGCAGGTAATAAGGAAGGCAAGTAGAATCTGGGCATTATTTACTGAGAGAATGGTGTGTAAAAGAAAGGAAAGTGTTGTTGTAACTGTTAAGGCATTAGAGAGACAGCATCTGGGGCATTGTGTACAATGTTGATCCCCTTACTTAAGGAAGGATAGAGTTGTATTGGAGGCAGTTCAGAGGAGGGTCACTGGATTGATTCCAGAGACGAAGGGTTTGTCTTATAAACAGCGACAGAGCGGTTAAAGCCGATACATGATCTGGGGTCTAGAAGAATGAAAGGCAATGTGGCACTGCTGCCTCACAGCACCAGGGACCCAGGTTCGTTTCAACACTATAGGGAATCTAACCAAAAGAAATCTAATTGAGGAATATAAGATGCTAAAGGGGATTTGTAAAGTAGACGTAGAGAGAATGGTTCTTCATGTGGGATAATCTAGAACAAGTCGTCATTTTAGGATAAAGGGTAACAGATTTAAAACAGAGATAAGGAAAAGTTACTTCCCTCAAGGGTCATGAGCCTGTGGAATTCACTCCCACATAGTGTGGTGAATGCTGGGACATTTAACCTGTTACTCATTAAAAAGCTGTCCATCTCCTCAAAGGATTATGGGATGTAGACAGGAGAATGAAGTTGAGGCCGAGATGAGATCAGCCAGGATTGTATTAAATGGGGGAGCAGGCCTGAGGGGCTGAATGGCCACCTCCCGGTCTTATGTTTTCTCACTGTCGCTGGGTCAGAACCCTGGAATTCTCTCCCTCGGGGACATTGTGGGTCCACTCACAGCACGTGGACTGCAGCGGTTCAAGAAGGCAGCTCACCCCCACCTTCTCAAGGGGCAACTAGGGACGGACAATAAATACTGGGCCCAGCCAGTGACGCCCACATTCCCAGGAATGCATAAGAATCTGAATAAAAAGTATTTTGAATGAGCAGGCAGGATTGCCCACAGTGTCCTGGAACCAATATTTATCCCTCAATCAACATAAGACTAGAACTTTATATCACTGGCGTGTTGCTATCTGTGGGGTATTGCTGTGAGATCTGGAGAGGGTGGACACTGTCACTGAAAATGAGGAGATAGCCAGTGACGTGTGTGAGGTCTGGAAGCTGACTGCCTGGGACAACACAGGAAGAGATAAAGCAGAAACGAACAGCTCAGCTGGTTGTGAAAATGGCCGAGAAAAAGCAAGGGCGAGGGGATCATATTCTCCTCAGGTTGGTGTCTCCAACTGCAGCCAATGTATCAGAGAGTGAGGGCCCCTAACCTACACCAGGTGATGTCTCCCAGAGATGACTAAAGGCACAAGTCATCTACAATCTGTGTTCAGCTATACGGCAGTTTGGATGAAATGTAAGTGTTTGAACAAGTAGTTGAGTTGAAATTCAAGTCCGTTTAGCTTAGAGATGGAACATGTTTACAATTTTCCGACTGAAACTCTGGAAGTTCTCAAATGAAAACAGGCAAGATGGAATCTAGGCAGCACGGAGACTAAGGAAGCTAGACTCTGTAAAACCATGAGTTAAACAGATTTAACAGACTGAGAGAATCAGGGTTAGAGTAGGTGGCGCAGTAACCTGACTTCACCACAGAGAGGATGTGGCGTGGAGAGAGACTGTGTCTGAGGAACTGGAGTAGTTAGTGGTACTCATGTTCCACACCAGCCTTTTCCACCCACCTCGTCATCTCACCCTGTCACCATCTCCTTCCTGTTCCTTTCTCTCCCTTTTGTTTGTTGAGCTCCCTCTTGGTGCCGTTTCTTGAACCCCTGAACATCTGACCTGCTCCATTATGGATTGTGTAAAGGTAGTCCTGTCTTGCAGTGATCTCGACGATATACAGGAGGAGGCCCTTCAGCCCATTCTTGTTGTGCGTGCTCGCTGAAGGATCTACTGAATTGTTGTCCCTTCCCTGCCCCTTCCCACAGCATTGAAAGTGGTTACAGAAACAGACATTGCTGGGGAACCTCAGCAGGTCTGGCAGAGAAAGCTGGAGAGAAAGCAGAGTTAACCTTTCAGGTCCAGTGACCCTTCCTTGTTGTAAATAGTTCCTTTAATAATAATTCTCCAATTGCCCTTTGAGATTCCCTGCTTCCTTTCAGGCAGTGTGTTTCAAAACATAACAATTTTCTGTGTAACAAACTCTCTCTTCATCTCTCCATGTGTCCCTCTCATTATCAACTCTCCAGCCAGTGACCACTGCTCACTCACAGCCCTGCTGCTGTGTGCTGCCTGCAGCAGGCCACACTGGGTCAGCAATGGGCCTTTGTACTCCGTCTCTCTTTCTAAAGCCAAACATCCTGGATGGTTTATTAACAGGCTTCTCAAAAGCAGCGATGCAGGCACGACGAGAAACATTTTCAGTCAGTGAGTGCGCAGGATCTGGAGTATGGTGTCTGAGAGTGTGCTGGAGACTGGAGGCCAGTCAACTCAGACACTCAAGAGGAAACTCAGTTTAAAATCACACAACACCAGGTTATAGTCCAACTGGATTACTTGGAAGCACTCGCTCTCGGAGCACTGATCCTGTATCAGGTGAAGGAGCAGCGCTCTGAAAGCTGGTGCATCCAATTAAACCTGTTGGACTATAACCTGGTGTTGTGTGATTTTTAACTTTGTCCACCCCAGTCCAACACCAGCATCTCCGAATCAAGAGGAAACTGTTATTATCTGAAAAGGAAGAATGTGCAGGATTACAGGGAAAGGCTGCAAGCGGCACTGGGTGGAGTGTTCCTTCAGAGGACCATCACAGACACAATGGGTCAAATGGCCTCTGTCCATGCTGTAACCATTTTGTGATTCTGTTTGATTCCTGACATGTTCTGTCACCCTCAACAATTGCTACTCGTGAATACCAAAGTTTTGTCACCTGCAGGTTTGGAGTTGGTGCCCTCCATATCCAAATGCAGGTCCTGAAGAGCAGCCGTCCTCACACTGACCCCAGGGACACCGCAGCCAGGGTCTGATGTGGCAGGAGCTTCATGTGAACCGGAGACTCCGGGAAAACACCGAGTGGGAAGTTGAAAATGATCCTACCGGAGTAAAGCAAGGGCCCTCGCTGTGGAGCCATTTCAGTGCTCACCTAAAATACAACTGCTTTCACTGGCCACACACAATATACACATCACAACAGGAAGTGGTTACTTTGTACCTGCTCTTTACCTGTCTCCCAAAGCGAAGTGAAGGTATTATATTGGAACATGCCGTACCACCACATCCTGCAACATGAGAACAGCAGCTCTCTATATAACAACACAGGCTTGTTCCTGAATTTCCTGTGCTAAAAACAAAACTTCAAAGTTTAAAGTCGCCTGGTTTAAGTGGTTGGAGATCATGGGGCTATGAATCAGCTCAGTAACCTGTAGTTGAGGAGCTCCTGTGTAACCCTTAACCCTGCCAGGTACTGAACAACTCTCCAAAGGTAACCAAACGTTAACATCACACTGAAAACAAAATTCATTCTTGTTCACTTTCTATTTTATATTCTACCTATTTTATGTAAATTTCTACAAATTCCCATTCCCCTTTTCATTATTTCGAACATGCAAGGGACAGCATTGTGGACAATCAGGTGTTGTATTCTTGACCAATTTTATTAAAAGGTAGTTTTCATTGTCACTAAAGTTACAAATCTGGTCCAGAGAGATCAGCAAAGACAAGGGCACAGGGTGAGTGAGAGTTGGACATAACAAGAGCTGGGTACAGGGGACTCCAATAAAGAAAACGCTGCTGACCTTGGGAAGTCCTGTCCATTCAAAACCTGGCTGTGGACTCTGACCTTTTTTGACTTGATTTCAAGAATCCCTTTCTCTCAATCTCTGTAGTTTTTCCCAAAGGGTTTGGCATTTCCCACAGTTTCCAGGGCCTGGGGAGACTCTGCCCAATGAGCATGTGGTTAGCAAAACATTTGGAATCTTAGGATTTGTAAGTAAAGGCATCATGTACAAAAACAAGGAAGTTTTACTGAACTTGAGTCGATCTGAAGATGCCGGTGTTGGACTGGGGTGTACAAAGTTAAAAATCACACAACATCAGGTTATAGTCCAACAGGTTTGATTGGAAGCACTAGCTTTCGGAGCGACGCTCCTTCATCAGGTGGTTGTCATCCGAAAGCTAGTGTGCTTTCAATCAAACCTGTTGGACTATAACCTGATGTTGTGTGATTTTTAACTTTGAGTCGATCTCTTTCCTTTGGTTTGGCAGTGGGCTGAGTCTTTCCAGCCAGCAGATCATTGCTCGAACATCATAACCATTAGAGGGACTGAGTCAGGATGTTACATAGTGTGGGCAAGGGTGCTCGGGCTCAGGAGTTACAATATTTTTAGGATTTTCCCTACTCCTTTCCTCTCTGCAGTAGTTTAGGGACATGTGCAAATGAACTCAGAGCTGGGAATTTCCTGGCAGTTATAGAACATGCTTTCCCTGCCATTAGACACAGAACTGCAGGTGCTGGGGATCAGAAATAAAACTGAAATCGCTGCAGAAGCTCAGCAGGTCTGACAGCATCTGTGGAAAGAAATCAGAGTTAACTTTTTGAATTTAGCATTCTGAAGAAGGGTCACTGGACTCAAAACTTTAACTCTGTTTTCATAGATGCTGCCAGACCTACTGAGTTTCTCCAGCTATCTCTTAGTTTGTTTACTTTCTCTCTTATTGTGTCCAGGAAATACGCCAGCAGAGACCTACTGACTCAGGAACATGATTACCTCTCGGGCAGTTTCCAAATTAATTGGGAGCTAATGAGAAACGTAGGAGCAACTGACCTGAAGAGGGAAAGCAAACATTTGAGAGGGAGATGAGCTTGTTTGCAGATCAGAGGAAGTGGAAAAATCGTAAAGGACAGGAAATGCAGTTTTGCATTGGATGTGAGAGGTGAGGTCAGACGAAAAACAGAGATCGCCTCCTCCACTGTGTCTAGACACTATTACAGTCTGAACTGAAAGTCAAAGGCAGTCAGGTGGAAAGCCTGAAGAGAGTTGTCAACAGTTTACATCATATAAGCGTCTATTTACATACTGTGTGTGTGTGTGTGTGTGAGAGTGTGTGTGTGGG
>NC_057742.1:1382842-1386241 GCF_004010195.1 Chiloscyllium plagiosum
CCCGAGCTACAAATCTTCGCACAAACTTTGGAGAGAGTTAGTTTATCACTTAGTTTACAGGTTGAATTAGGCAATAATAAAATGATTTAAACACAGGGTTGAGAATTTGGAAGCATTGGGAGACCAGCAGTCAGTGTGGAGTCATAGACTCGTACAGCACGGAAATAGACCCTTTGGCCTAACTTGTACCTGCTGGCCAGGTTATGTTAACTGACCTAGTTCAGTTTGCCTGCGTTTAGCCCAAATCCCTCTAAACCCTTCCTACTCATAAAACTGTTCAGATGCCTTTTACATGTTGTAATTGCACCCACCTCCACCACTTCCTCTGGCAGCTCATTCCATACATACACCACCACCCCCATAAGAGTTACTCCTTAGGTCCCTTTCAAATCTTTCCCCTCTCATCTTTAACTTATGCCCTCTACTAATTGACATGCCTATCCTGGGGAAAAGACCTTGGCTAATCACGTTATCTATGCCCCTCATGATTTTATAAACCTCTATAGAATTCTCACAGTGTGGAAACAGGCCATTCAGCCCATCAAGTCCATATGACCCTCTGAAGAACATCCCACCCAGACTCACCCCTCTACCCTATCCCTGTAACCCTGCATTCCCCATGGTCAATCCACTTAGCCTGGCCTATAAGGTCACCCGACGTTTCGGGCCAAAGCTCTTCATCAGGATTCCTGATAAAGGGCTCCACCCCAAAAACATCGATTCTCCTGCTCCTCAAATGCTGCCTGACCTGCTGTGCTTTTCCAGCAACACTCTCACAACTCTGATCTCCAGCACCTGCAGTCCTCACTGTCTCCTATAAGGTCACCCCTCAACCTTCTACACTCCAGAGAAAAAAACTTCCCAGCCTATTCAGCCTCTCCTCATAACTCAAACTCTCCAGTCTCAGTAACATGCTTGTAAATGTTTCCTGTACCCTTTCCCATTCAATATCATCCTTCCTATAGTCGGTTGGTCCCCATAGAACTGAAACAGTGATGACAGTAGAGTAGAATCAGCTACCTCCTGAGGTGATGAGTGAGCAGGCTGTGAGATTCTGGGTGTTAGAGAGAAATGTAATTGGAGCTGATAGAGGGCACAGATCAGGAATGGCCAACCTACTGACATAGTCCAGTCTGGGGGGTAACAAAGTCATCAATGACCTCAAAGTATCAAACAGTGGATGATGACTGAGGAAGGTGGTTTATCTGGAGAGGGAACAGAGTTGGAGCACACAGCCCTCAGAACTCATATTGATGGGAGGGCACTCACAAACTACTGACCCAATGGACCAATGAGACAGGAGATGTGGGAGTCTTCAACAGAGCTTTGCTGGGAGGCCACATGATGAGAACGTGCTTGGAAGTGTAAGGTTCCAGAACCTGTCAAAGTCTTAGGAGAAATTCAGAGCAAAAAGAAGTTTTACCAAAATGCTAAAGCACTGATTTGCAGAGATTTGTAAAGAGGTTCTAATTTCACTGGAATCAACCATGCTGGAAACTAATCCACTAAATGTTGATTGGGCAGAACTGTTAAGGTGAAAATAACTGGAGAAATCAAAATCCAACGCAGTAATTTCAGAAATTGTCAATGGAGGACAGAGAGGGCTGGAGTTAGCAGTATGTGGGAATCATCTTCTGTTGATGAATGTGGGGGAAATTAAGGATTAGAAATTACAGAGTTTAAAGAGTTAATGCAAGCTGCATCATTTCAGGTAAATGAGGTTTGGATTTTGTACATTTAATAATTCTTTGTCAGTTCTCTGCCTGAAGACAGGGCTCACCCACAGAGCCATGTCCTGCTCCACACGGTACGGGCATAGAGGTTCGTCCCAGCTGGAAAAGGGAATCAAACCCTGCACCAACTCTCCAAGCAACCAGCTCTCCAGTGGGTCACAGTCAGCATGCCCTTTTGCAGACCCAGTGTAGCCTGGCTCTCTGAACAGGGAAGGTGGAGGCTCCACCTTGTTTGGCCGCCAACTCTTGGAGTGGGACTCAAGATCAGAGTTTCAGGCTTAGAGGCAGGGACACTACCTTTTGTGCCACAAGACCTCCTACACAATTAATCAGAAAGCAGATTTAATCGGAGAGTAAGCAACAGGATGCTGGTTTTTAGTGTCAGTTCTCTCCTGATTGTTACTGAAGATGGAGGAAGAAACGGAGTATTAATCACACCGCAGACTCTGATATTTACAGGAAATCACGAGTCAGAAGAAGCAACATCACATTTCTGTTAGACATTAACAAATTCTATCTGCAAATAGAGATCAGGTACGTCATTTGTGATCAAAATTAGAAATGGTTTAGTTTCAGTTTTTAATGACCCATGACAGGGAAAACCCACTTGTTTTCCCAGTCTGTGCTGAGTTGGGTTTGTGGTAAAGGAACTGCATGCATGTTCCGTGTTGCTGGGTGAGAGAAGTGGGCAATGGTCACATTTACCGCCGATCTCTGACAGCTGGGAGATGGATGGATTTTGAATAAGAGTGGGATGACTCTGGGCCTCAGTCGCTTGTCAATATTCACTTGAAAGGGAGTCACATGGATAAGATAAAACAGAATGACTGGTCGACAATGACATGGTATACCGGTGAGAGCCAGCAGCAGACAGAAATGAGAAACTGAACATCAGGACATTTCAGCAGAGGGCAACACAATCCTAAAGTCATAGAGTCATAGAGATGTACAGCATGGAAACAGACCCTTCGGTCCAACCTGTGGGAGGGAGGAGCTGGCCAAAGTTCAATGGTGCAACGGTGCAATACCTTAGCAGGGATGACCGTGGAGGAACAATGGCGGATATTTCTGTGTATAATGCAGAAGTTGCAGGATCAGTTCATTCCTAAAAGGAAGAAAGATCCCAGGAGGAGACATGGGCGGCCGTGGCTGATGAGGGAAGTAAAGAAACATATAAAGTTAAAAGAGAAAAAGTATAACATAGCTAAGATAAGTGAGAAAACTGAGGACTGGGAAGTTTTTAAAGAACAACAGAGGATTACTAAGAAGGAAATACGCAGAGGAAAAATGAGGTACGAAGGTAAACTGGCCAAGAATATTAAGGAGGATAGTAAAAGCTTTTTTAGGTATGTGCAAGGCAAAAAAATGGTTAGGACAAAAATTGGGCCCTTGAAGACAGAAACAGGGGAATATATTACTAGGAACAAAGAAATGGCAGAGGAATTAAATGGGTACTTCAGATCTGTGTTCACTTGAGAAGACACAAGCAATCTCCCTGAGGTAACAGTGGCTGAAGGACCTGAACTTAAGAGAATTTATATTTGCCAGGATTTGGTGTGGGAGAGGCTGTTAGGTCTGAAGGTTGATAAGTCACTGGGGCCTGATTGTCTGCATCCCAGGGTACTGAAGGAGATGGCTCGGGAAATCGTGGATGCGATGGTGATTA
>NC_057742.1:1388374-1504481 GCF_004010195.1 Chiloscyllium plagiosum
CTCCCCAACTCCAGGGAAAAGACTTTGTCTATTTATCCTATCAATGCCCCTCATAATTTTGTAAACCTCTATAAGGTCACCCCTCAGCCTCCGACGCTCCAGGGAAAACAGCCCCAGCCTGTTCAGCCTCTCCCTGTAGCTCAGATCCTCCAACCCTGGCAACATCCTTGTAAATCTTTTCTGACCCCTTTCAAGTTTAGAAAATGTGCTGAACAGTTTCAAAGAAAGTCTCACATTTCTAGAACACTTTTCACAACTTCAGAAGCTTCCTGAAGCAGATTACAGCCAATAAAGTACTTGGTAAGTCTCTGAAGTTGCCCCAATCAGCAACATAGCATTAACCAGATGATCTGTCCTGATGATGCTAAAGAGGGATAAATTGTGGCCAGGACCCAGGTTGAACACAATTGCTTTTCTCTGAAACAGTGTCAAGAGATTTTCAAAGCTACATTGGCAGAGTCTTGGTTTCTAACTGAAAATCCTCAAAAAATTAGCATTGGGGAAATTAATAATTGGAATTGTTTTACAGAATAACACGATCCCCTTTGCAAACCACTTTGGGTCTAATCTGTGATGACTTGGGACCTTCTGGGGCAGGGATGACCTCTACAAGAGGGACGGGTTCTACCTAAACTGGAGGGGAACCAATATCCGCACAGGGAGGTTCGCTAGTGCTATTCGGGGAGGGAACAGTTTAAAATAGTGACATGCGGCTGGGAACCAGAGCAGTGGATCAGCAAGGGGAGATATTGAGGGATAGGTAGGATTAAGGATCAGTAAGTCAGAAAGGAAGGACGGGCAGAGACAGGTAAATTAATATTTATGGTACTAATGGGCCGAAGTGTGTTTATTTCAACATAAGGAATGTTATAGGTAAGGCAGATAAGCTTAGAGCCTGGATCTGTACATGGTACTATGATGTTGTGGCCATTACAGATACTTGGTTCTCAAGTGCACTTTAACAGTTGGAGTCATGTCGGCCCAGATAATGTATTGAAGGTGTTAGCTCCCTGTGTGAGGCTGTCTGTGCCACAATGCTCAGACTGATTCTAATTTTAAAAACGGATTTACAGAATCTTACATGGATTTATGCAGTTTTTGAGCAGTATAAAATGTAATTCTGCAAGTACAAATTCACCCCACAAACTTATATGTGTATGTTTGCATGTGGCTGTGTGTGTGGTGGTGAGGGGGGGGGGTTATGAGTGTCTGTGATGGGGTGTGTGTATGTGTGTGAGTGTAAAGGGGTTTAAGCTTGTGAGAGGGTGTGTGTGGGAGTGTATGTGTAACTGTATGAGAGAGGGTGTATGTGTGCACGTGCATCTGTCTATGTTTGTGTGTCTGTCTGTGTGTGTGTATAGTGCAGTGGGGTCACCTGTAGTGTAACATGAACCCAAGGCCATCCCCATGGGTACCAAACTTAACTATCAGCCTCTGCTTGGCCACTTTGTGTTGTTGCCTGTCCCGAAGTCCATCTTGGAGGGCGGTCACCCGAAGGTCCGAGGCTGATTGTCCCAGACTGCTGAAGTGTTCCCTGAATGTAACTTTCTACAAAGGTTTTGCAATTTACATTTGAAAGAACTGAAACCAACATGGCCATTTTAAAAGCTAAGAGACTTAACGAACAATCCAGGTCTTTTTTTCAATACATAATTTCAGTTACATCACACATTTGCTATAAATTCTGTGTCTTACAATCTTATTCTCCACAATCACCTGATGAGGGAGCAGAACTCCGAAAGTTAGCGCTTCCAAATAAACCTGTTGGACTATAACCTGGTGTTGTGTGATTTTTAACTTTGTCCACCCCAGTCCAAACCAGTGTCTCCACATCGTGACAAATCAGAGACAGCGTAGGAATCTACAGAGGATGTGGGTGAGGTAGAACAGAGTTGACCATTACTCCTGATAATACTTCGAGGAGAAAGTGAGGTCTGCAGATGCTGGAGATCAGAGCTGAAAATGTGTTGCTGGAAAAGCGCAGCAGGTCAGGCAGCATCCAAGGAACAGGAAAATCGACGTTTCGGGCATAAGCCCTTCTTCTGAAGAAGGGCTTATGCCTGAAACGTCGAATCTCCTGCTCCTTGGATGCTGCCTGACCTACTGCGCTTTTCCAGCAACACATTTTCAGCTCCTGATAATACTTGCCAATGTTTGACCTGATTTGTCACTCACATTACACATGCTAAGAGATAGATTGTGAGAAATTCAAAACTTTCCAAACTGGTTGATGGTGTTCTATGTCATATTATGACAGCAGGTGGCAGTCTCTATCCATATCTAGACTGGTGACTGGCGATTATGCAGAGAGGGATGGAGTGCGGAAGTTTAGAGTTTTCTAGTGAAGCATTGTGGCTGTAAGTTATAATATCAATCTATCTTATCATTCTTTAATTGGTTTTCTCAAGTCCAGGAATCATTAACTGAAATGTGATGAATTTTGTCTTAATTTTACTTTTTTTTATGATTACATATGACTTCTGTCATTGATGTAGGTGTTGTGCTGTGGCAACTTATAAAACTCTTCACTGTATTTTTCATGTGAAAGTACATGTGACAATAATTTGATTTTATATTCAAATGCTATCATATTTTAAAGGCAGCCATCAACTCATGGCTAACACCAGCAGAGTGATTCTCTTTGAAAAAACAGGTATCAGGACTGGAGATACAGTATGCTCTTATACACTGGGCTGCTCTAGGGATGGCATAGTGGCTCAGTGGTTCGCACTGCTGCCTTACAGCACCAGGGACCTGGGTTCAATTCCTACCTCAGGTGACCAAATCAGGTGTTTCCCAGAACTTTATGGGAAGCTAGGGAAGTGATTGCTGTGCCCCTTGCTGAGATATTTGTATCATCGATAGTCACAGGTGAGGTGCCGGGAGACTGGAGGTTGGCTAACGTGGTAAGGAAAAGCCAGGGATTATAGATCGGTGAGCCTTTGCCATTTATGGGTAAGTTGTTGGAGGGGAGTCTTAGTTAACCAATCCTCTATCCTTCATTGGGTGGCATGGTGGCTTAGCGGTTAGCTGTGCTGTCTCACAGCACCAGGGACCCGGCTTCGATTCCACGCTCAAGTGACTGTCTGTGTGGAGTTTGCGCATTCTCCCTGTGTCTGTACAGGTTTCCTCCCACAGTCTAAAGATGTGCAGGTTAGGTGGATTGGCTATGCTAACTTGCTCATAATGTCCAGAGGACATCTAAGTTAGGGAAATGTAGGGCCCTAGAGATAGGGCAAGGGGTACGTCTGGATGGGATGTTATTCAGATGGTTGGTGTGGACTTGAATGGCCTGTTTCCACACTGTAGGGATTCTATCCATGCTAATATACTACCCTCAATTCCATGGGCTCTTACCTTATTAAGTAGCTTTATGTGTGGTACCATCTTCAGGACACCCGAAAATATTACACCTACTTGTTCCCCTCGAACTGTCATACTTGTTATCTGTACCAAAAGAATTCCAGTAAATTTGTCAGGCATGATTTCTCCTTTATGAAGCTATGCTGACTCTGAATAGTTTGTGTTTTTTTAAGTAACTCCTATTACATGGATTTTAATAGACTCTAACATTGTCCCAATAACAGATAAAGTTAAAAAATCACACAACACCAGGTTATAGTTCTTAAACAAATTTAGATTAAGTCTCACATCTTTTAGAATGGGAGATGAAACCACAAGCAGAGCAACCACAATCTCATTGAACGACAGAACATGCCCAGAGAGCTAAGGTGGCCTTGGCTGGTTCCTAATTCCGAAGCTTCTGTCTTAACCTCAAGCTTAAAGTATCCAGATGCTAAACTTGAAAGCACTGAATAAGTGGGACAACCTTGGGGAGACTGTAAGGAAATATCACACTCTCAAAGCAACTGGGATCAGCAATGAACGCATCTTTACGAAATAATTCCACGTCGAGGACAAATTTATGTTCAGAGGCTATCACTGTGCATTGATCTAGATATAGAGTCTGAGAACCGCAGGGTCAATGATATGACATGTTTGTTCACAAAGGAACCAGTCTAGCAATTTCGGAGCGAACAGAGCAGACTGCAGAAGCAGCCTGTTTTAGAGACAATAGCAGAGGAGTAAATTAATGCTCATTCAGAAAATACCAGGGCCTGGTCAGCAGCAAATCCTATCTGTCAAAGTCAGCATTTATTTGACCATGTTCAACAAGAAAATTCAATGGAACATACCTACAAAGGTTTTCAAAAGGTTATGTCAGTGAGGTGATAAAAGAACAAATCATTGAGATAATAAAAGCAAGTTTTGTGGATTCTAGAAATCTGTCAAAGCAACACAAAATCCTGGATAACCTCAGCAGGTCTGTCAGCATCGACAGAGAGAGAAAGAGTCCAAAGTCTAACTGTTACAAAGTGTCATACCGAACTTGAAACAAACTCTGTTTCTCTCTCCAGACACTGTCATACCCGCTAAGATTCTTATGAATTTATAACAAAGTACTGGGGCTCATTTATGGATTACATTACATTACATTTTTTTTTACATTACATTACATTACAGTGTGGAAACAGGCCCTTCGGCCCAACAAGTCCACACCGACCCGCCAAAGCGCAACCTACCCATACCCCTACCCATATCCCATGGGTGGCACAGTGGTTAGCACTGCTGCCTCACAGCGCCAGAGACCTGGGTTCAATTCCCGCCTCAGGCAACTGTGTTTCGGCCCAACAAGTCCACACCGACCCGCCAAAGCGCAACCTACCCATATCCCTACCCATACCCCATGGGTGGCACAGTGGTTAGCACTGCTGCCTCACAGCGCCAGAGACCTGGGTTCAATTCCCGCCTCAGGCGACTGTGTGGAGTTTGCACATTCTCCCCGTGTCTGTGTGGGTTTCCTCCGGATGCTCCGGTTTCCTCCCACAGTCCAAAGATGTGCAGGTCAGGTGAATTGGCCATGCTAAATTGCCCGTAGTGTTAGGTGAAGGGGTAAATGTGGGGAATGGGTCTGGGTGGGTTGCGCTTCGGTGGGTCGATGTGGACTTGTTGGGCCGAAGGGCCTGTTTCCACACTGTAAGTAATCTAATCTAATTCAGAGGCACAGATTGAAAATCAGGGAATGATAGCTTTTATTTTCATCCTGCAATCCTCAGGATCACTTGAAAGAAATACCGAAGAGCCAATCCTACAACAATTTAAGCAACTTGCTAGTTTTTGTCAGTTTAAAACTATTCTCACAATCTCAGTGATAAGCCAAGGCCAAAATATTCAAACTCCAGCACTCATTGACAACATTGTGTGATGTGTTCATCTGTTCATGGTTCTGCTTCAGCTCAACCTATTAAAATCTCAATTCCCATTCCCAGCTTCTCCACCTTCAAATGTTAATTTATATTCTCAATAAAAGACACAGAAACAAATTTCCTCAGCTGCAGTATTTCTCTGCAGACGTTCCTCAGGGTAGTGTCCTTAGCCAAACCGTCTTCAGCTGCTTCATCAATGACCTTCCCAATGATAGTGCAACAATGTTCAGCACCATTTGCAACTCCTCAGACACTGAAACAACTCATGTTTAGTTGCAGCAAGACTTAGACAATCTGCTTGATTCGGCTGAGACGTGGCAAGTGACATCCGTGTCATACAAATGCTAGGAAATGACCAACTGCAAAAAGACAAAATTTCACCATTGCCCCCATGATATTGAATGGAATTATCATCGCTGAATCCCCCACTATCACCTCCTGAGGGTCTTCATTGACCAGAAACTGAACTGGACTAGTCATGTAAACAGCTGAAAATGTGTTGCTGGAAAAGCGCAGCAGGTCAGGCAGCATCCAAGGAGCAGGAGAATCGACGTTTCGGGCATAAGCCCTTCTTCAGTCATGTAAATACTGTGGCTACAAGAACTGGTCACAGCCTTGGAATCATTCTCCCACCTTCCCAAAGCCTAGTCACCATGTACAAGCCACAGGTCCATAGTGTAATGGAACACACCCCAGCTGCCTGGATAAAAGCAACGCTAACAACACTCAAACCATCCAGGACAAAGTAATCCATTTGATTGGTACTGTAACCTCAAACATCCACTCTCTCAACCACTGACGCTTAGTAGCAGCAGTATACAAGATACACTGCAGACATTTACCATGATCCTCAGACAACACCTTCCAAATACACAACAATTTCATTGAGAAGGACAAGAGAACACCACCCCTTCAAGTTTCCTTCCAAGCCACACACCATCCTGATTTGGAAATATATCACTGTTCCTTCAGTGTTGCTGGGTCAAAATCATGGAACTCCCTCCCTAATAGCATTTGGGGCGACACAGTGGCTCAGTGGTTAGCACTGCTGCCCATGGACCCGGGTTTGATTCCCAGCTCGGGCAATGCTCTGTGTGGAGTTTGCATATTCTCCCCGTGTCTGTGTAGGTTTCCTCTGGGTGCTCCAGTTTCCTCCCACAATCCAAAGATGTGCAGGTCCAGTGAATTGACCATGCTAATTTACCCATAGTGTTAGGTGCATTAGTCAGGCGTAAATATCAGATAGGGGAATGGGTCTGGGTGGTTTACTCTTCGGAGGGTCAGTGTGGACATATTGTCTGGAATCTAATTTAGTATTGTGGGTCAACCCACAGCACATGGACTGCAGTGGTTCAAGAAAACAGAATGGTATAAATGTAGAAATTGCTAATGCAATAAACGGATGAGGAAAACAGCAATAATATATTCAAGGGAAGCCAATAAACACGTGGGAGAAGAAATAGCAGGAGATATTGATAGGGCTAGACCAGAGGGATAGATGTGAGAATAAATTTCAGTTGGACTGAATGGCATATTCCCAGGCAGTACATACTTTTTAATTACTATATCAGTGGCATGGACAGTTGATCAAACCCCAGGCTCACTACACCAAAAATACCAAAAGTGTTTTGAGGATGTCACCACCAGTAGAGTGATAAGGGGGAAGCCAGTGGTTGTAGTATACTGGGATTTTCAGAGGGCTTTTGGTAAAGTCCCACATAAGAGGTTAACTCATAAAATTAAAGCACATGGGAGTGGAGGTGGTGCAATAAAATGGATTGAGAATTAGTTGGTCAACAGGAAATGGTTACCCAGTGGCAGGCAGTGACTGTTGGGGTACGACAGTGTTTGGACTCTAAGCTATTCACAGTGATTTAGATAAGGAAACTTTGTGTCATATCCCCAAGTTTGCAGATGCCCGAAAGCTGGGAGGGAGGGTAAGCAGTGAGAAGGATGCAATGATACTGCAGTTCAATCTGAACTATAAAGTATGTGGGCAAAAATATGGCAGTATACTGGAGGTTTTTCACTTTGGTAATAAAAATAGGTAAATAGATTATTGTCTGAATGCAGACAGATTAGAAAACTGGGAGGTGCAATGAGACCTGGGTGTTCTTGTGTATTAGTGACAAAGTAAGCACACAGGTACAGCAAGCAGTGAAGGTAACAAATAATACATTGACTTGCATTGCTAGAGAACTAGCGAACAGGAGCAAGGATGTCATGCTGCAATTGAGTATGGTATGCAGTTTTGGTCTCCTTATCTGAGGAAGGATATTCTGGCTATGAAGAGAATGCAAAGACAATTTACCAGACTAATTCCTGGGATGGCAGGACTGATGTATGGGGAGTGACTGGATTGGTTAGAACGATATTCATGCAGTTTAAAAGAGTAAGTGGGGTGGGGGAACATAGAAACCTATACAATTCTAACAGGATTGACAAGGTGGATGCAGGAAGGATGTTCTCAATGACCAGGGAGTCCAGAATGAGATGAGAAGAAAGTCTGTGGAATTCTCAGACACAGGAAACTGCTGGTGTTGAAACACTAAAGATGTGTATTGAGTTTTAGGACTAAAGGGTTCAAAGGATGTGGGGAGAAGCTGGAACAGGGAACTGAGTTGGGTAATAAACCACGATGATACTGAATGGGGGACTAAGTGCAAAGGGCCAAAAAGACTACTCCTGCTCATATTTTCTATGTTTCTAATACTCCACAGAACTTGCTTTCCCATTACCACTACATCACATAGCTCAGTCACCACACCAATAAATCCTAATGCTGGATTCTCATGGCAAGAGAGGAACTGACATTGATATGGAGCTTTATTGTTTCATGTAGTGAATGCTTGCAAAGTGAACCAATGTTTTTGTAGGCAAATTAGTATTTATTTAATAAAAGGAATCAGTCAGGATGCATGGCCCTTATTTGTCATTGACATCAAGTCCAAATCAAAAGGCAAAGCCCCTGTTGCTACAGGAGAAATGGCAGTATTAAATGAAGTGGAATTTAACATTTTTCTAATTTATTTTAGAAGTGAGAATTCATCAAATTCAGGGATGCTCAATTAAGATCCAATTCTGCTCAGATTTTAAAATAGGCAATCAAAAACACTATGAGACCCTTGGGTTTATAAATAAAAGAGTACGAAGGTAAGGCAATTATATCAAACCTGTACAAAACTCCAGGTGGTCTAAAGACAGTGCTGTATGTCCAATTCTGGACCATACTTCACAAAAGACAGTAAGGTCTTAGAGTGGGTGTGAAGGAAATTTATCAGAGTAACACTAGGAATGCGAGACTTCACTTATTGAGAGAAGCCAAATTTATTGTTAAAGCAGAATAAGTTAAAGGGAAATCTGATTAAGGTCTTCAGGGATTTTAATTAGCACTAATAAGGTCAGTACACGGAGGAGACAGATTTAAGATAACTGCATAAAGAATCAGAAATGACACCAGCATTTGGAACTCCTTGCAGTGAGTTATGATGATCTGGAATATGCTGCCTGAGATGGTGCTGAAAGCAGATTCAATGGTAACTTTGAGAAGGCAGATGGAAAAATAAGGAGTTGGGCAGTGGAACTCATTTATAACTCTTTCGAAAAGCTGAATATGATGGGCTCAAATGACATTCTCCTGTGCTGCACGACCTCATAACTCTGCAATTTATACTCTGAGAGTTTGAGTACTGTGTTTGTACGTATGGGAGTGCTGTGAATTTACCTTATTCTTTGATGATATTACTTACACACCCATGGTGCTCTCACACGCTATTAGCCTTGAGAAATATCTGCCCTTGGCTAAACTGCAACATTCCTAAAAACCAGTTTTGTCTAGCATTGTATGCAATTGTTGACTACTAGACATTTATTCCCTTATCAAGATTTGTTGCAGCCCATCCTAACATTTTCTGAAAGGGTGTGGTGCTGACATTAAACAAATTGCAAAATTCAAATTTACTGCAACTAATTTTACTGAAGAACATTTGAATTATTTAGACTATGGCAACTTCATCTTTATATACGAACATACACATTGGGAACAGGAACAGGCCAATTAGATTGTGGCTGACTGGAATGCAACCTCTAATTTCCTTTCTTTCCTAAGCCTTTGACTCCCTGTTAGTCAAAAACAACAGCGTCCAGCTGAACCAAAGAGCTGCACACTCTACCAACTGAGTTAGCTAGGCATTGTTAGAAGTGCCATTTTTTTCAATGAGATGCTGAACCAAGTTAAAAATCACACAACACCAGGTTATAGTCCAACAAGTTTATTTGGAAGCACTAGCTTTCGGAGCGCTGCTCCTTCATCAGGTGGTCATGGAGAGATGGTCTTCCAAATAAACCTGTTGGACTATAACCTGGTGTTGTGTGATTTTTAACCTTGTACACCCCAGTCCAACATCAGCGACTCCAAATCATGCTGAACCAAGGCCTTCTCAAGCAAACAAAGATCCTACAGCACATTTCCCAAGAAAAGGAAGGGCCAATATTTATCCCTTAACCATCAAAAAATCAATTTAGCTGGTCATTATCACATTGCTGCCTGAAGGAAGTGTGCACAAATCAGCTGCCATTTTTCAACACTTAAAGTGACTAAAGATGAGAGCGTTGGTGGATAGGATAGTGAAGAAGGTGTTTGGTATGCTTTCCTTAATTGGTCAGAGTATTGAGTACAGGAGTTGGGAGGTCATGTTGCAACTGTATAGGACATTAGTTAGGCCACTTTTGGAATATTGCATGCAATTCTGGTTTCTTTCCTATCGGAAGGATTTTGTGAAACTTGAAAGGGTTAGAAAAGATTTACAAGGATGTTGCCAGGGTTGGAGGATTTGAGCTACAGGGAGAGGCTGAATAGGCTGGGGCTGTTTTCCCTGGAGTGTCGGAGGCTGAGGGATGACCTTATAGAGATTTATAAAATCATGAGGGGTATGGATAGGATAAATAGACAAGGTCTTTTCTCTGGGGTGGGGGGGTCCAGGACTGGAGGACATAGTTTAGGGTCAGAGGGAAAAGATATAAAAGGGACCTAAGGGGCAACTTTTACACACAGAGAATGGGGTGTGTCTGGAATGCCGGAGGAAGTTGTTGAGGCTGGTACAATTACAACATTTAAAAGGCATCTGGATGGGTATATGAGTAGGAAGGGTTTGGAGGGATATGGGCCGGGTCAGGCAGGTGGGACTAGATTAAGTTGGGATGTCTGGTCGGCGTGGACGGGTTGGACCGAAGGGTGTATGACTCTATGAAGGTCTTTAAGACATCCCGAGATCATGTGTGATCAATGCAAGTGATCTTTTTAAAATCATTGTTAGCAATTTCCCAGGGTTGGCATCACAGCTGAACCATCTGTCCTCCCTTTTGTATTATATCTGAGGGATTTCTAGTACACCCTAATCCATGGGATGCTGAGGTCAACAGTGGTATGCCTGCTGATATCAGCTAACTCAGCAGGCTGAGTTGAAATTGAATCAAAGCTCTGGTTACATAGCTCAGCTACTCCTCAGGGTGCCTCCAGCAACCCCCTTCTAATCACATCAAATCAACCTCCATAGAGCTGTTGGAAAGAAGCAAACTGCAGATAACCTAACCAACTCAAATCTTAGTGCAGAGGTTCAGCCACATTTCTCACTCGAACTCTCCTCTAAAGTCTCAAGCTCTACGCTTGCACAAACAAACAAAAATTTCAAATTAAAAGCTGTGCTGCATGAGGGGTTCTTGTGGTGAAAGTTAATGAGATGGGGCTGTGTTGGATATGTCACTTTAATGCTTGCAGTGGAATCCTAACCAGGTAATTTTTTTTAAGAGCACAAAATAGTTTGAAATAGAGTGAGGCTCTACTGGGAACATACATTCCTCACACTGAGTCAGGAGGCAGCAAAAACTGTGGAGTTTCTAATCGTGACTCGATATGAAATTTGACATCTAAAGTTAACCATGAACCTTAATGCACAGAATTTATAACCACTTACTAACCAATTTTGCATATCTTGTGGTAGATTATTGTACTACCCTCAGGAATAGACGTTTCTTAAAAAGAAACATTCCATATCAATCAAGCATCCACATTGTTTTCAACATTTGTTGAGTCAGGACCTGTTCTGAAACAATCTGTATTCACCCAAAGGATCTGTAGAAACTACATTCTTGTGCATGAGATACTGAAAATAATCTCTCTCAGATCAGATACTTAATGGTTCAATCAACTGAATGCTTATCTGATCCTCAGGTACCAGAATGAAAAGCCTGGAGATGTGTGGGTGAGGTGAGATATCATCTGTCTTTTAATTCATTTGTCACCTCGCTGTGGTCCTGCTCCAGGAGTGAGAGTCAGAAATTCTCCTTTGTTTGGGTGTGCTTCCCTGGGTGGTGGTGGTGGTTGGGGTGGGGGAGTGGGGGGGGAGAGACAGCCCTTTAATTGCCTCTCGCTATTTAACAATGGCATATACTATAATTACTGATCCTGCACAAATACAAATATTACATCAAGACAACAAACAGGGCGGGTATTTCTTTTATTTAGCGAGACAAATCCGATTTTTTTCTTTATTCATTCATGGGAGGTAGGTTTCACTGGCTAGGCTCCCATTTTTTGCCCATCCCTGATTTAGAGTCAACAATACTGTTGTGGGTCTGGAGGCACACACCAGACAGACCAGGTAAGGATGGCCGATTTCCTTCACTGAAGGATAATGGTAAAACCTTCATTGTTATTTCAACTAAGAGGCAGGGCATTGAAACTACAACTTTTTGTAATGGCCAGCCTCGCATTAGTATTGACAGCAAAAGGGATTAACTGACAAGTAGATTACTTAGTCTTCAAATGATAAGAAAAAAAATGATATTCTCTACAGTTGGATGAAGTCAGATTTTTGCCATCGCTATTTAATCAAATTTGATAGACCTGTTGATGACTTCCAACTGTACTCTCCAAGATTTATGTTGGGGTGGGTATCCTGTATTTGCTCCAATTGTCTTTCCATTACTAGACTAGGTCAAGGTGGCTCAGTACTCTAAAGATTGGGCAAAAGGTATTTTCTGGTCTGACTACTAACTTGACTGAGTTTTTAGAAGAGGTAACAAAGAAGATTGAAGGCAGCAGAGCAGTAGACGCTTTCCATATGAACTTCAGCCAGGCATTCAACAAGGTTCCCCATGGCAGACTGGTTAGCAACCTTAGATCACGTGGAATCCAGTGGGAGCTAGCCAAATAGATACAAAATTGGTTTCAAGGTAAGAGACAGTGGGTGGTGGCAGAGGGCTGCTTTTCAGACTGGAGGCCGATGACCATCATTGTGCCACAAAGATCCACGCTAGGTCCATTTTATATAAAATTATTTGGATGCGAATATAGGAAGTATGATTGTAAGTTTGCTCACTGAGCTGGTAGATTTTTTTCTCTGACATTTCATCACCACGCAAGGTAACATCATCAGTGAGCCTCCTGTAAAGCATTGGTGTTCTGTCCCATTTGCTATTTATCAGTCTCGGTTTGTTGTGGTGGGCGATATCATTTCCGGTTCTGTTTCTGAGAGATCAGTAAATGGGGTCCAAATCTATGTTTGTTAATGGAGTTCTGGTTTGAATGCCAGGCCTCGAGGAACTCCTGTGTGTGTCTTTGTTTAATCTGTCTCAGGATGGATGTATTGTCCCAGTCAAACTGATGTCCCTCTTCATCTGTGTGTATGGATACCAGTGATAGTTGGTCATGTCTTTTTGTAGCTAGTTCATGTTCATGTATCCTAGTATTAACAAACATATAGATTTGGATCCTGTTTACTAACCTGTCAGAAGCAGAACCAGAAATCGATATCACCACAACAAACCAAGACTGATAAAGCAAGTGGGACAGATCACCAATGCTTCAGCGGAGGCTCACTGATGATGTTACCGAGCATGTTGACAAAACATCTGAGAACAAATCTACCAGCTCAGCGAGCAAATTTATAACCTGAACCACAACCTGAGCTACAAATCTTCTCCAAAATTTCAAATATGGTTATGGTTAGTAAGTTTGCCAATGGCACCAAAATTAGTGGTGTAGTGGATAGTAAAGGTTATCTCGGAGTACAAGGGGATCTTGATCAGATGGGCCAATGAGCCTAAGTTTGGCAACTGCAATGTAATTTAGATAAATGTGGGGAGTTCAGGTATGGCAAGGCAAACCAGGGCAGAACATATGTAGCTAATGCTCAGTGCATAAGATTGGAAAGTCATGTTGTGACTGTACAGGACATTGGTGAGGCCACGTTTACAGTACGGTGCTCAATTCTGGTCACCTTGCTAGAGGAAAGATATTGTTAAATTTGGAAGGATTCAGAAAAGGTTTACAAGATGTTGTCAGAATGGAGGGTTTCAGCTATAGGCTGAATAGTCTGGGGTTTTTATCCCCTGGAGTGTTTGAGGCTTAGGGGTGACCTTATAGAAGTTTATAAAACCATCAGGGGCATGGATTGGGTGAATATCCAAGGTCTTTTTCCCCATCGTAGTGGAGACCAAAACTAGAGGGCATAGGTTTAAGGTGAGAGGGGAAAGATATAAAAGAGACCCAAGAGGCAACCTTTTCACACAAAGTGTGGTGCGTATATGGAACAAGCTGCCAGAGGAGTTGGTGGAGGTGGGTACAATTACAACATTTAAAAACAATCTGGATTTGTATATGAATTGCAGGGGTTTGGAGGAATATGGACCAAATTCGGGAAAATGGGACTGGATCAATTTAGGATATCTAATCGATGCAGATGAATAGACCAAAGGGTGTGTTTCTATGCTGTATAATAATGACTACGGCTGATATGAAACTTAACTCTATACTGGTTTCACATCTACATAACAATTATTTCACCTTGGATAGAAAATTTAAACAAAATAGTTTTTCCCCACTGTCTGTTACTGAGTCTTTCATCCACCCAAACATTGCTGTTGCTTTCCAATATTGTGCTTTTCATATCAAGGCCACAACTATGCTGTCCTGTCCAGGTGAACACCATTGTTCTTTCCATGGAGGGTAAGCACTGCACTACTGTCTTCGAGAATACACTGTCAAGAGTGTGGCACTGGAAAAGCACAGCAGGTCAGGCAGCATCCAATGAGCAGGAGAATTGACATTTCAGGCATAAGCCTAACATCAGGAATCAGCCTTCCTGATGAAAGACTTATGCCTGAAATATTGATTCCCCTGGGGCAGCACGGTAGCTCAGTGGTTAGCACTGCTGCCTCACAGCACCAGGGACCCAGGTTCAATTCCAGCCTCGGGCAACTGTCTGTGTGGAGTTTGCACATCCTCCCCATGTCTGCATGGGTTTCCTCCCACAGTACAAATATGTGCAGGTCAGGTGTACATTAGTCAGAGGAAAATGGGTCTGGGTGGGTTACTCTTTGGAGGGTCGGTGTGGACTTGTTGGTCCAAAGGGCCTGTTTCCACACTGTAGGGAATCTAATTTAATCACACTCTCACCTCTGATCTGCAGTCCATACATCTTCTGGAATATACTATCCAGTTTCCTCCTTGCCTCTTACTGCTTTCACAACAGCTTCAGAATCTTCCCCTTGAAGACTTCTGTTCCCCATTCTAGCTTCTTCATTTCCTCTTTATCGCAAGGGATAGGCTCTTTACGGATGCCTCCGATGAATCTATATAACTGGGAATTCTGTCAGGTGCACAGCTCAACAGTAGCTACATAATATAAATATTTTCTTGGAAGGAATGACCTGCTTCTACTCCTATGTCTCACGGACATTGATTGTTTCAATCAAAGCTACAGCCAGATTAAGACCTACAATTCTGGGAGAGAAAACATTTTGGCCAGTAACTGGCATTTATCTGTGACATGTATCAAAACCAAAATAAAACACTTGAATTTGTAAAGTTTGATTTTTGACCTCGAAAGTGTTCCCCAACTAGTGGAATATTTTTGAATAGTAGTCACTATAGCAACGCAAAAACCATTGAAGCTGATTTGCACACACTAAGTTTCCACCAACAGCAAGGTTAATAAAAGAACATTAATATAAAGATGTGGGTGTACTGTATCTTTAAGAAAGATAAAAGCTAGCAGAACTACCTGATGGCACCAAGCGTTCTGATCAAGATACAATGTAACCTTTTGGTCCAGAAGCTAGGGTAACTGGTTGCCTGGAGACAAAAACAAATTTAAATTAGGCCAATCCGTTTAAATTATACCCCCAAAAGAAACCAAACTCCAATCAAGTTTGAATTTAGTATATTGATAATATTAAAAGCGAATGACACAATCCGATGTTTTGGGGTATAAGACCAGGAAAACTTGGACAGTTGAGAGAGAATTGCCAAGCCGCCAGCATGTACAGACTGTCTGAAAATTTACTCTCTTAAAAGGTACAATTATCTATCAACCACCTGTGAAAGAGAAATCCTAAGAAGAAAATTTGCAGAGGAAGATACAAAGCAACGATTCAACAGCTGCCTGGGTTTGAAATTTGAATTTTGGTAAATCTTAGTCAGGAGTTTTATACAGCTAGTATTGTAGCGGGGAAGGTAAAAGATGGGTTTAGATAAATGAGTTGTAAATAGTTGTTAGTGAATTATTCTCTGTTAGTCTTTTACTTTAACTAGTTCTTGGCCTCTCAAATTTTCAGATTACTGCATGGGGTAAATCTTTTATGTTATTGATTTAAAATTAACAGAGGGGGTTTACCCTGTGTTGTAGCAGTTTGGGGGCTCATTTGGGATTTAGGGGGCTTTTGTCCACAATTTGAACAGTTTGGGTCTTGGATTTGTGACTTGAACTGGTTTAGACAGATTTGAAGGTACGAAACACGCCAGCAGATTTAAACACTTGCAGGTTAGTGCCCTAGATCTTTAAATACAATGTAGATGAGTCAATTTGTTTAATTTCAGTGACTTGTGTTGATTAAAACAAGAGAGAGAAATGGCTCTTAAAATTGCTGAAGAGGTTCTGGGACTTGAATATGATTCTCAAGTTTGCCAAGAAAGTTTAGAAGGAAAAAGATGATACTTTTAGAATTAGCAAATAAGTTAGATATGGGTATAAACAAGGACAAAAGTAAAGCTGAAATTGGAAGAGAATTACTCAAAAGCTTGGTGCCATCAGGTAATTCTGCTAGCTTTTAACTTTCTTAAAAGGGACAGTACATCCACATTTTTCATAACAATTGGAAAAATTCAGCATCTATGAAAACAGAATCAAAGCTTTGAGTTGAAAATGACTCTGATCGATAACAATTCTAATGTCATTGCCTGACCAGAAATCCACAAAGGTCAGTGACATAGGGGTGATAGGATAACAGGGTTCACTAAGTTGAAATACAGACCATTGCCTGGGAGAGGGATGGATTAATTTACAATGGAATAAAGTTTGGAGCAGCAACTGTAAAAAATGGCTCCAATCTTCCCCATACGGAACTGAGAATTTTCTACTAATCCGGTACTGGATGCTGGCGAAGCAGCCTGAACACTCTGTAACAGTGGAGGAGTAGTGCTGGGAAGGTAGAACCAAGGTTCATTAGTGTTTGAGGGAAAATTAGTGATGATATTGCTGAGATCTCAGATAACTTATCATTCCTGTGCCATTTGATAAGATAATGGCTGATCTGTACTTTGTCTCTGTCCCTTATATTCAGAGCTTCTTGTCAATCATCTAGCTCAGCTTTGAAAAATGTTAATGACCCTGCCCTCGCTGCGCACTGGGGAAAAGAATTCCAGAGAAACAACCTTTTGAAAGAAAAAATTCTCCTTCCCTCCATTTTAAAAGACAGACGTCAACTTGAAAGCCATGTTCCTTAGTTTCAGCCTTTTCCACAAAGGAACCATTCTCTCAATAATCATCCTGTTCCAAAAGGACAATCTCTCATTCTTCTAAACTCCACTGGACACAAGCCCAGCTTGTCTGTCCATTCCTTGTAATACAACCCCTTCATCCCCAAATCCACTGAATTTATCTTATCTAAACTACTCTTAAAGCATTTTTATCCTTTTTGAAAGAAACCAAATCTGCACCCATATTCCAAAGTGATCTTATCAATGTCCTCTACAATTGTAGCGAAACCTCCTTATGTTAATATTGCATTCTTCTTGCAATAAACACCAATGTTCCATTTAATTTCTTTTGCTAGCCATTTACTTTTTATGTGCTAGGACATTCAGATCCACCTTAACTACAGAGTTCTGCAATTTCTCCCTACTTATATAATCCACTGCTTTTCCTCCTGTTGCCAAAGTGGAAAGTTAGACAGGCAGGGGGCTGGAAGAACACAGCAAGCCAGGCAGCATCAGGTGGAGAAGTCAACATTTCAGGACTAACCCTTCTTCAGGACTGGGGGTGGGTGTAGGGGGAGCTGCAGATAAAGAGGGTGGGAAGGACAGGGTAGTGAAGTGGGGATAGGTGAAGACAGGTAGAGGGTACAACCTGGTTGGTTAATGGGAGGAATGAATCCGATTGGTGTCAGGGAGCAGTGGAATGGGGGGAGTTTGGGAAGGGATTCAGGGGATGGAAAGGGAGGTTATTTGAAATTGGAGAACTCGATGTTGAGTCCTTCGCGCTGTAGGCTGCCCAGGTGGAAGATGAGGTGTTGTTCCTCCACTAGGCGCTGTGGTTTGTTGTGGCAATGGAGGAGGCCAAGGTTGGTCATGTCGGAAAGGGAGGGGGAAGGGGAATTGAAATGGGCGGTGACTGAGAGGTCTCGTCAGCCCCTGCAGATGCTTGGCGAACAGTTCCCCAAGTTTACATTTGGTCTCCCCAATGTAGAGAAGACCACATCAGGAGCACCTGATGCAGTAAACTAGGTTGCAAGAAAGGCAGGTGAACCTGTGTCTCACCTGGAATGACTCTTTGGGGCCCTGGATGGAGGGGAGGAAGGTGGTGTACTGGCGAGTTTTGCATCTTTCCCGGTTGCAGGGGAAGGTGCTGGGGTGGGGTGCAAAGACTACAGGGGTGGTAGGTGAGGAAAAGGGGGACTTTGTATTTATTGTGGAGGGGGTTTTAGAGCAGTGGAATGGGGAATGGAGTTGGTGCAGTTGAGGGCTGTCTGGATGACAGAGGGAGGAAAAGCACATTGTTCAAAATAGGTGGACATCTAGGACGCTTGTGGAATGTCTCCTTGTCCGATCAGATGTGGCAGAGGCGTAGGGACTGAGAGTTCGGGATGGAGGTTTTTGCAGGATACTGGGTGGGAGGTGTAGTTAAGGGAGTCTGTGGGTTTGTAATAAATTTTCCCACATTATTCTTCGTCTGCCAATTTTTTGCCCACTCACTTCAGCTATCGAAATCCTTCAGTAAATTCTGTCTTATTCACCAGTTTACTTTCCTATCTTTGTGTCATCAGACACATTTTTTAACCAATTTGTTCAGAATGTTAATAAACACCTCTGGAGCAAATGAACTCATTTTGAGTGGTAACCTTTAATATTGCACAGAATCAAATTTGCTTTTAAAAATTCAAGCACATGGTGCCTATAGATTCCCCTTTATCCACATTACCTGTCCCTCGAAGAATTCAAATTAGTCCAACATGATTCCTCTTCGCAAACTGCCTAATTTCATTCAGATTTTCTAAGTACTTTGGTGTAACCCTATTAATAATAGATTCTAGCATTTGACAATAGATGGCTTGTTAGACCTTTCACAATCGTTCTCCCTTTCTTGAGGAGTTGCATTTTCCATCTTCCAATCTTATGTAACCTTTCCAGAACTAACAGAACTTTGGAAAATTAAAACCAATGCATCTATCATCTTCATAGCGTTTTCTTTAGGATCCTAGGACAAAGACCATTATGTTCTAGTAACATGTCACTCTTTAGTTGTGGTAGTGTTCTCAGCACCCTTTCCCTGGTGATTGCGACTGTTTTAAGTTCCTCTGTCCCTTTCACCTCTTGTTTGATTTACAAGAATTTCTAAAATGTTATTTGTATCATCTAGAATGAAGACAAAAAAAAACCTGTTCAACAGTTCTGCTCGTTGCTTCTTTAAAATTATTGATTTCCAGGTGAATGCAAAAAACTATGGCACTATTCCTATTGTCTTGACTAACAATTCAGCTACGCCATCAAATGCAATTAACTAGTCAATTATTTCATACTTGTGGGATCTTGCATGCAAAAGAATAATCCATGTATTGGCTTACAAAGCAACAATGACTTCATGACAGAACTAACTAACTGTGATACTCTTTGAGATGGCCTGGGGATGCGAAAGGTGCTACATAAATGCAAGTCTGCTGTTTCTCACCACTAGGCTGAGATTAAACCAGTGCAGCTTCTGTATTCTGCACAACAAAATGGTGACTAGCACAGGATCATAAAGCACACATAACAACCATTAGATTAACTTTTTCCTTTATTGTGGCAGGGAAATCTTTTAAAAATAGGAAACTCAGCATACTACAGAAGACACAAACAGTGGTGCCAATCACACTGGGACGCCACATGTGATGTTATCCTTGCTGGCACATCCCACCTTCCTGAAGCACAACACAATCTCAACTACAATTCAATTCATCTGATCACTAAATGAATGATCCTCTTCACAAAACACTTAGCACCAAACTAGGGCTTGCCAGCACTGTGGATTTGACTAGATATTTGTGGTCTTGTTAAATTCTTTTGTCGATTTACCAGGGAGATGGGATTCTGCAGTTCGATCACCTCTGTGACTACTTTATTATAGGGCATTGTATGATGACTTTTTTCAATTTAGAAACTGTAATAAAAATGGGTAATAATGAAATAAATGCAACAAGTGAACTTACAGTAATCTCTGGGACAACGAGTCTTCTCAATTGCCACAGAAGCAATTCCAGGAAGATAGACACCAACTAAATTCAAGGTGACAAAACACCAGTGATTGTGGGAAACTTTTCTATGGTTCACAAAGCATTTGTAAAGAGTGGGTTTAGGAGCCAGCTTCACCAGAAACACTAACTTTTTCAGTTTTCAGAAAGCACGTTCACAGTTCTTCAATACATCAATCTAAATCCATGGAAATTAAATATACAGAAAGTGAGAGATAAAGATGTACATATATTGAAATGGACCGCTGCACTTTGACCTTGCAACTCAGGCATTAAGTCATATTTATTTAATGAATAAAAATAAATATCCCTTAAGAGGGACCAAGAGCAGGCTGGATTAAGTACAGCATACAGCACTTTTAAATTTCTGTACCTTTACTTCCACCCCTTCATAATTTCAACTTCGTAGCAGTGAATCTCAAACTGGCCATGGGGCTGTAGGTTGGGCTAAAAGAGTCCATTACGCTGGCACCTCTACAAATGTGTAAAAAGAAAATCCTTCTAACTTATATAAACAGGTAGAATAAAAAACAAGTACGATACTAATCAAGTAGTACAACTAACTGGAATGGAAAGTTTTTGTATTTGTTGAATTCATTCTTTCTTGTCTTCACTCTCAGGTGTAGGCTCTGGCATGGTTTCCTCTGCCATGGCACTATTACTCTCTGTACCAGAGGTGCTCTCACTCGCTCCTTGCTCCACGCTGCTGTCTGTCATGTCTTGACATCCTTCTTTGTCTTCTGGAGTTGCTGTGCTCTCCTCACTACTCTGTTGGGTTTCTGGTGTTTCATCATTACGTGGCTCATCTGTAAATAAGAATGCAGATTTTAGTCACAATTTCCTTCAGTTAAACAGAGGAAAGCCCAAAGTCACCAACTTCAGACCCCTATCATATAATCCACTGAGGTGGTTGCAAAAATTGTATGGCTCACTTCAAAACAAAGCAGGGGTGTTCTTATGGTGGCTTTTTAACTGGTCTTTCATCTTGAAGCTGCCCGAGATACCTCATTTAGAATAAACCAGCAGCTGCATTTGTCTGCAAAACAGCAAGTATCCTTCAAAAATAATCCCTTGACTGTAAAGCCCTTTGGCTTGTCCTGAGGATTTGAAAAGTCCCATGTAACTGTAAATCTTAAAATAAAAAGGATTGGGTCTGATTGGCTGTGATTCTCCACACCCCTTAACAGGCTATCAAAGTCATCAAGTGTACTGGTTCTTGGTCTTGTACTAAAATAGCACACTTGGCTCCTGGCTCAAGCCCCTAAGTGAGGTTTGAATATACAATTGCCTAATTCAACTGCAAGAGCTCTAGAATGCAAAGTTAGTATCATCCAGATTTACATTATTTCTAAAAAATAAAGGTTAAAGATCAGGGCCAAGAATTATTGTATAGCCTCTTCTAATTACCATGACTTTAGCAAAGAAGGCGGAAATCCTGGAGAAACGTGCAAACCGTCTTTTACCAACATTTAAGAAAATTCTAACACGTCAGCTCAGTATTTCTCCATGTAATTAAGTTAGAAGGACTGAAGTATGGATAGTGAGAAAAAATCACTGAAGGGTTGTCAGTATTTCTGAAACCTTCCAGGTTGGATTTATAGTGGCAGAGACTTTGGGAATGAGCTGTTATGTAACATGAATTCTTTGTTAAAAAAAAGTCAACATACAACACCAACACCAACAACACAGTCCAGTCACCGTGCTCCTGGCCTTGAGGTAATCAAACCTGAAGAGGACAAAAGAACTTTTAACTCCTTTTTGACATAATTCCAAAGACCAATTTAGGACCCAAATCTGCTATCTGTACCATCCTCAGAAAATCAACAAGTGACTCACTGACAACATGGCATTTTATCCCATTCTACAGGGAGCTTCTGTAACCCATTAAAAGTGCCTGAGAATTATGCAAATAATTGTTTATTTACTAAGCTTCTAAGCACTCAAAGCAACTCACTTAGCCAGTGACAAGAACTCTCTCTCTTATCTGTACAGTCCTTGTGTTTGTGCAATTCAACAAGTTTCAACATTGCTGAAAAGGTGAGATCTACTTGACAGCTTTAAGTAGAAGTATGGTAATGTCCCTACCTCTGAGCCAGACGGCCTAGGTTGGAGTCCCATCTCTCAATGTCTGAATAGGTTGACTAACAATATCTCTAATATTGCACTCAAATACCATGAACTTCATAGGAGTTGGGTGGGATGTTCTTCGGAGGGTTGGTTCAGACTCGATGGGCCAAATGGCCTAGGGACTCTATGATGTAGTGCCAATCAAGCAGGCTGTTTTTTTCCCCAGATAGTGTCAAGCTTCTGAATTGTTGTTGAAGCTGTGCTTATCCAGCCAAATGGGTTGTATTCTATCACGTTCCTAAATTGTGCCTTATTCACAGTGGATAGCCTCTGGGATCAGGAGATGAGTTGAGTTACACATACTCCTAGTCTCTGAGCTGTACTGTAGCCACAGTATTTATATGGCAAATTTAGTTCAGTTTTTCTGTCAATAGTAACTCAATGTATGATGATAGTGGGGTATGCAGCAATGGTAATGCCATTGAACATTAAAACTAAGATGGCTTGAATGTCTTTTCGGAGATAGTCATTGAATAGAGGTCCAAGACCATTCTCTAATAACAATGATGGTTCTTCAATAATAATGAACTAGTTGCAAACTTTAGATTCCCGATGATAAATTAACCCAATCTATACTGAAGCAAACTGCCTTTGAGGCAGATGAAGCTCCAAAAGGACAGTCATATCAAACGAGAATTACTTATTTACAAATAATTAATGTTTCCAACAATGGGAAATTTGCCCATCTACAGTTTTTCAGCATTTCCATTGTTCCCTCACAACTTTAGAATGTGTTTCACATATTTTTTCTCTTGCCCTTAAACATTTTTTCTGGAAGTGCTCTTATCCCTTAGAATCACAGTTATCACAGTGCAGAAGGAGGTCCTTCAGCCCATCATGTTTGCAATGTACCTCAGAAAATGTTAACTTTGTGAAAATCTCCTGCCTTTTCCCCTAACTCAATGTGGTTTCAATTTAAATAACCATCGCTTTGGAATGCGACAGTTGTCCACCACACTTCCAGGCAGAGCACTCCAGACTCCAACTACTTAAACAATAGACAGCTACCTGACGAAGGAGCAGCGGTCTGAAAGGTAGTGATTCCAAATAAACCTGTTGGACTATAACCTGGTGTTGTGTGATTTTTAACTTGCCCATTCAATAAAGGTCATTCACTTTCCAGGTGGAGGCAATGATTCAAAAACAATGCCATAAAATCCATTCTGTCCATTGATGACAGAGTTCAAATAAATTCTTGAAATAAGAGGAGTACACTTCTAGTTTGGACGAGACTTGCAAGATTCAAGCTGAATTGAATTAGTGGCATTTTCAACCCCTGTGGCTGCTCCTTTCCAGTCACTTTCTTCAATCACCCTTTACTTTGGAGGTGCTTTAGTCCTGATTTATTACTGTTCCCCTTCTGTTCTATTTGAATTAAATCATTTTCTGGTCACTGTAACCAATTGTGAACTTTTCATTAAAGATTACAGCAGTGAAAAAAAGCCAATTGCCTCAATGGTAGCTCTTTGCTACAAAACTATAAACTGCTTTGCTTAATTTATAAAGTTACAACATCGAACAGAAATGTGACTCAGACTTGGAAACTAGGCTGGTCAAGCTGGAATTTCCTTTCAGCCTGAAGAGATTAAAAGATAATTCCTGTGAGAAACAATAGTTTAAATATTCATAAAGGTATTCAGTGCAGTCAAAACAAAAATAATCACTCTTTTTATACGAGAATAAAACTGCCAAAAGCATACAGCTGTACCTGAAAGTTGTACCTGTACAGTTGCCCACAGAATGTGGTCAAACAACTTCAATTTGCATGACAGCCAATACCTGAAGTCAGATAATCTAAATACCAGAGATGACAAGTTCAACGACCAGGTTCTTAAGTGTCTGTTGATGAATTCATCATTTAGGAAACATCACTGACAAACCCCATTCACTACATTTAAGAACCTTTAATACATTATAAAAATAAATTTTTGTAGTGATGCTCCATTTCAAAGGCTTTATAAGCACTTGGAGCTGAGGATCAAAACACTAAACTGACAGGCATTCCAGTCTGATGTTAAGAGGTATGAAACCAGCAATGTAGCACTAACCCGACACTGTTAAACCTCAGGCCTATGTCAACAGCCTCAGTACAAGCTTGGTTCAACCATGGCCAAAAAAAAAAAGGGAACTCCAGAGGTTTGGCAAGAGGGTATGTTGTTAACATCACTATAGCTAACTACTCTAGACCCATTCTTCAGCACCTGGCCCATAGCCTTGCATGCCTTGGCCTCACAAATGCACTAAATACCTTTGAATGTTATGAGCGTTTCTGCCTCTCCCCCAATATAGAAAGTGAGTTCCAGATTCCCACCACCCTCTGGGTGACAACACATTTCTTCTCATTTCCTATAAACATCCTGCCCCTTACCTTAAATCTACGTCCCTATTGTCTGATCCCTCCTTCAAAGGGATGTTCCTTCAACTCCCCATAATTTTATAAAACTCAATCATGTAACCTCATCAAGAAACACCCCCCCCTCCCCTCATCCCTCCACATCTAGCCAGCGAAGCTGCCCAAGAATCTTATATATTTCGGTATGGTTGCTTCTCATTCTTTGAGACGTCAATGAACACAAGCTCAAACTACTCAACGTCTCCTCATAATGTGATCCCTCCATACCCAGAATCAACCCAATGAACCTTCTCTGAACTCCCTCAATGCAGAACCAAAGCAGTTTACAATATTCCAGGAGTGGTCTGACTCATATCTTGCATACTTTTAGTGAGATTTCCTTTGAAATAAAGACCAACATTCCATTTGCCTTCCCCATTACCTGGTGAGCATGTGTGTTAGCTTTCTGCAAATTTATGCACGTGGATCCCCAAATCCCTCTGCAGCTTTCTGCAGTCTTGCATCATTTAAACAATATTTAGTTCCTACATTTTTCCTGACAACAGCAAAATCGCACATTTTCCCACATTATATTCCATCTGCTGGGCTCTTGCCCACACACTTAACCTAGCTATATCATGCTGCAGCCTTTTGTTTCATCCTCATCACTTACCTTTCCATGTTTCATCTACAAAACCTGGTGATAGTAGATTCATCTTCCTGATCAAGTTATTTATATTGTAAATAATTGTGGCCCCAGCACTGATCCCTGTGGCATTCCGCTAGTTCCACGTTGCCATTCCAGAAAATGTACCCATGTCCCTACTCCATTTCTATTAGTCAGCCAATTCTCTATCCATGCCAAAAGCTTCAAATTAATGGGCTTTTATCTTAAGTAGCTATGTGTATGGTATTTTATGGAATCCCTTTAGGAAATTCAAATATATTACATCTTCTGATTCCTTTGTACCTACAGTGTTTGTTACCTTCTCAAAAAATTCTAATAAATTTGCTAGGCAATGTTTCCCCTTCATGAAGCCATGCTGACTCTGCTTGATGATATTATGCACTGTTAAATGCTCTGTTATTACATCCTTTTTAATAGGCATCAACATTTTCCAATGACAGATGTTAAACTAATGATTTAGAGTTACCTGTATTTTGTCTCTCTCTCTTTTTGAAGAAGAATGAAACAACTGACAGTTTTCCAATTTTCTAGGAAATTAATCTATTCCACTTACGATAGAGGTTAAACAATTTTAACTTACCCCTCTCCCATTAGAAAGCTATAGTACTAATTCAGCTTCACTTCGAATAACCCATCTTCACCATCTAGCGTGGTGAAAAATTTTGCCTTTTCAAATTGTGACAAAATTCCTTTGATGGTTTGATTGGGTAGTGAGAATTCCTCGGATCTTTATTTGGATCCTTTGGGTCAATGCATACTCTCAGTTTTCCAGATTGTTTATCTATTAAAGTTTTACATTCCACCAATGGCCATGGTGGGATTAGAATCCAGTCAACCAGAGCATTAGCCTGGGTCTCAGGAATAATCCTGCAACATTCCTACTAAATCATCATCTCTCGCCTTTGATGTGCTTCGCCTGTACTGCATTGTAGCAATTTTTCCAGGCTTCAAAAGCATCGCCCAAATCCACTACCTCCAGCAGCTTGAAGGTAAAGGGGAGCATGTTCACCGGGAACACCATCAACTCAGAGCCACTCACACCATTCCAATTTAGAGGTATGTCCCTGATCCTTCATTCTTTCTTGTTCAAAATGCTGGAACTCCCCATCTAACTGCACAACAGCACGTTTACTATAGACTGCAACAGGTCAAAATGACAATCTCAAGGACAGCCCAGATGGGCAACAGACATTAACTTTGCCAAGACGTACAAGTAAAAGAAAAACGCTAGTGCAACACTCCAGCCCACCCACTCTGTTACCTGTGTCCATGGGGGTCTCCTCCACTTTGGATTCGTCAGCCTCAATGCTGCTAGGAGGTTCCTCAGGTATATTACTCTGGGGTGGTTCGACATGGTCAGCCTCCTTTTCCCTTTCTTCCTGACGTTTGCGGGCTTGCTCTTCAGCCTGAGCAATTTCAGCTGCAATTTTTTCCATGTCAACCTCCACCTTCAAATTGCACAACTAAATAAAGCAAAAGGAGGTTAAAATAAAAATCTGCAAGAACTCAAAGATGTCAACATCATTGCTCATTTAAACAAACGTCAGTTGAACAAATATGTCCAACAATATCTTGTATTTATATAACAGCTTTAACATAGTAAAAATCCAAAGCTGTTTTTAGGGAGAGTTATCGGAGTCAAACGTATAATAACGGCTAGCCAATAGTTTAGTCAAAGAGATTGATTTTAAAGGAGCAATTTAAAAAGGAGAGAGACATGAAGGTGATTATTGAGTTAATGTCGGTAGTTAGGGCTTAGGTGACTTAAAACATGATCACCAATATAAAAGCAAAAGAAATCAAGGATTCCAGGACTCCATGTAACCACACAAGCTTTTTTTGTGCCGTTTGGGGAGTCCATGTTTGATTTTACAGGTTATGGGTTTACATTCTGCCAGCAATTGGACAAGACACAACCTGGTCTCTGAGAGAGATCAGGTCAAAGACAACAACCTCAGTATTCAACAGAATGAGAAATAAAATGTCCACAAAGCAGCATTACAAGCCAACTGCAAAATTCAACTAAAGTGACACTTGCATCTGAACACGAGTTTATGGGGTAAAACAGAGTTATCCTGATGAAGGGCCCTGCCTGAAACATCGACTCTCCTGCTCTTCTGATGCTGCTTGACCTGCTCTGCTTTTTCCAACTCCTCATTTTACCGACTTCGAAGACAGAGAGTTATTAAGTGCTTTCTCTCTGTTAACGTATGTTGCTAGGTCTGCTGAACTTCTCCAGCACTTTCTTGTTTTGCTTCAGATTTCCAGTATCCACAGCAGTTTGCTTTTACACCAGAGATGCTGCTGTTTTGGGACATATAGCAGGACAGATTCCAGGCCATGGCTTCAATTCTTCTGGGACCTATAATGTACCATTTTTTCACTTTTCCCATGACTTTTCAAAACAACCTGTTCAGAAATGCTGTTAAGTATCTTTGGAGTAGGTGGAACTTGAACCCAGAATTGCTAATCCAGTGGTAGGGACACTACCACTGAGCCAAAAGAGGGCCCCCCCCCAATCTCCTGAAAATACTGAACCCAACTGGATCCAGGTGCTCTCTGATACCTTTCCTCATAGGTGTTCATCAGGTTATCAGTCCACAGAAGACATCACATTACAGCCTGACCCTATCCTATTGTTTAGCATTTTTAAAGAAGGTGGTTAGATCACCATCAGATTGAAGAACACCAATCAATTTTCCCTTTCCCCAGTCTGTGACCTTTTCAAAATCAACCAACTCAGAGCACCAAATGGTGACCAAGACTATGTAGATAATGTAGAGACAGTCTAGTCTGCCTCTGCAACTACAGCCATGAAGAAAATTAAACCTCATGGAATAAGAATTTGGTATGACAGAGATTACTATACAAAATACTAAAAGGCTTCTTTGAATATTTAGAACTTGCTCTTCCAACTGCCAATCACTTGCACAACACTGATACATGAGTAATTGACTACACACCCAGCAGATAATCTTAAAGTTTATGCGATGAACATTCCAATTGTTGGATAGTTACAACTCAATCTCCAAATCAAATTCTTACCCGCTTTAGTTCATTATTAAATAACTCTGTAGTTTCCAGGAATTTCCGTTTCTTGTCTTGGTGGCGTTCCTCGATCTGAAGGAGCTCAGCTTCCAACTTCCGCTAAAGGAAAACACAATTTCAAAATTATTTTTAAAGAGCGGTCAAATTGAATGATGTGACTGAAAATCAACAAAGTGTTCAGGGATTTGAAGAATTATTTCCAAATATCTTCAATGGTTTCTTTTTTGTGTTGCTTTGTTCATTAAAAAACATAACCTCAAACCCACATTCCAGTCCACCCCTAAAAACCTTTCACCAGCTTGATTACTAAGAATCTATCCACCTCAGTCTTAAAAACATTCAAAACTCTAGCTTTTCCCACTTTTTCTGGAAGAGTTCCAAAGTGTCACGATCCTCAGAGAAAAAAAAAGTTCACCCAATCTGCCTTAAATAGACAACTATTTCGAAACAGTAACCAAGAGTTCTAGATTTTCCCCCAAAATGAAACATCTTCCCACATTCACCCCATTAAGATCCCTCCGTTCTGAAGGTGGATCACTGAACCCAAAATGTTAACTCTGCTTTCTCTCTAAAGTTGTTGCCCAACCTGCCGAGTTTTTCGAGCAATTCGAGTTCTTTGGTATCGGCTCATTCTAATATATGAAGTGCCCATCTGCCACCTTGGAGCAGAATAACCATAGGTTAACTGTCCAATATCCACCAGCTTAGAACTGGACAGTTTAGAATAGGTTTGTCAAGGATTTTTAACACCATAACCTTTTATTAAACCTGAATATGCTAGTTTTTATTAGCTGCAGTTCAAAGGGTCTACTTACAAGAATAAAGCAAATGATTTTATGGAAGGATCAAGAGCAAAAACTTCCATTGCCAACTTCTCTTATAGAACAGACACATGATTTTAAAAATACGTTAATAGGAAGTAATGGGCCAATGAGCTGAGAAATGGCAGATGGAGTTTAATTCAGATAAATGCAAGGTGCTGCATTTTGGGAAAGCAAATCTTAGCAGGACTTATACATTTAATGAGAAGGTCTTAGGGAGTGTTGCTAATGAAGAGACCTTGGAGTGCAGGTTCATAGCTCCTTGAAAGTGGAGTCGCAGGTAGATAGGATAGTGAAGGCGGCATTTGGTATGCTTTCCTTTATTGGTCAGAGTATTGAGTACAGGAGTTGGGAGGTCATGTTGCGGCTGTACAGGACATTGGTTAGGCCACTGTTGGAACATTGTGTGCAATTCTGGTCTCCTTCCTATCGGAAGGATTTTGTGAAAGGGTTCAGAAAAGATTTATAAGGATGTTGACAGGGTTGGAGGATTTGAGCTATAGGGAGAAGCTGAACAGGGTGGGGCTGTTTTCCCTGGACCGTCGGAGGCTGAGGGGGTGACCTTATAAGGTTTACAAAATTATGAGGGGCATGGATAGGATAAATAGACAAAGTCTTTTCCCTGTGGTCAGGAAGTCCAGAACTAGAGGGCATAGGTTTAGGGTGAGAGGGGAAAGTCGGTATGGACAGGTTGGACCGAAGGGTCTGTTTCCATGCTGTACATCTCTATGACTCTTTGACTCTATAACGAGAGACTAAAATATAGTAATTAATTAGTAGTTAGTTTCATTAAAACTCAAATTGCAAAGAATAAAGAATATGATCAGTATTGACTACATACCTGATGAACCATCAGTGACTGCACCTGTCTTTTTAAAACCTGCATTCGTGCTGTTGTCACCACAGATCGGACATCTGGGACTACACTCTCACTCAGAATCTCACTAATCAAACGGTGGTTTCTCTGGAAACGCGCTGCAGAGATGTGCTTCATTGAAAAGCCATCATCGTAATCTGAAAGGATCAGGAAAGAAGAAAATCAGCAAAATGCAGACATAATAGAAACTACATTAATTAATTGTGGAGGTTTTTGAGTTCCTGACACAACTGAAGTTCAGATTAACACAGCTAACAGTACTCATGCATTTTACATGTCATAAATGCAGAAATCTTCAACCATTCTACTGCGGCGAATTGATGCTCTCGAGCTATCAAACTGCCCAAAGCCATCACATTTTCAGGTATCAGTCCAAAATGTAACGTAGAGCTGGATTTTACTCTTCTATAGTTCGAGCAAAAGGCTAGGTGCTATGAAATAATTCCAAAGCAAACCAAAAGACCGCTAAAAATCGGGTATCAAAATAGAAAATCCTGGAACTACACAAGATCAGACTTCACTTTTCTCTCCATTGATGCAAAGTCTGTTTCCATCTCCACAGATGCAGCATGTGTATTTTCAGCATTTTCTGAAGTCACAGAATCATTGTAGTCTATAACGCAGAAAAAGATTCTTTGGCTCTTCGAGTCTGTCAGTTCAAAAACAACCAGCTAACTATTCTAATCCCATTTTCCAGCACTTGGCCATTGGTCTGGCATCCCACATTCACATCAAAATACTTTTAAACGTGACTCCTCCACGCAAAACATCCCCAGTCCCTCGTCATAAGTGATTCCCTTATTTTTCACTCTAGTTGTATCATTCAAATCTGAAAAGGTGTGTGTAAAAGAACATTCCGCATCCTACCCCTGACACTTTTCATCAAGTCCCTCATTCTGGTTAGTTATGTTTATTTGCCCAAACAGGAATTCACAGATAACCAGTATCAAGCTTACTTTCGCTTTTCTAACAGAGGGGTTTAGATGATCAGAAAAAGGAAACCCTGCCCAAGACCGCTAAAGGCTACTTTAGAAGATGCTACTTTCAGAGGATATCAGTCACAAGCGAAAGATCAATTCAGGGTTTTTTCTATTGCAAAAAGCTCAATTCTTGATAGTATTCAACTTCTTTTAAATGTCACTGTGTTTATTTACATCAAGACAAGATCAGACATCAAAACAATTCCATCATACCTTATGTGAAGCTGTTCAATATTGAACGGGTTGTGAGGAATCAGCTGAGCCACAATTCAGAGAAGCCAGACTATCTCTAACACGAGGTTGTAGCAAACAGTTAGAAAAATAAGCATAAGCACAAACAGAAAATAGGGAGAGGAGGGGCCCTTTGAGCCTGCTCTGCCAATGTGATTGTGGCTGATCATCCAACTCAGTACCCTCTTCCTACTTTCTCCCAAAACTATTTGATCCCATTAGCACAAAGCCATGTCTAACTCCTCCTTGAAATCAATGATTTGGCCTCAATCACTTTCTGTGGCAGAGAACTGTACAGGCTCACCACTCTTTGGATGAAGAAATTTCTCTTCATCTCAGTCCTAATGACCTACCCAGTATCGTTAGTCTGAGACCCCTGATTCTGGACTTTCCAGTCATCAGGAATGTCCTTCCTCTATTAGCCTGTCTAACAGTTTTGAAATCACCATCTATTCCAATTCTTCTAAACTCCACTGAAAACGGTCCTAACTAATCTGGTCTCTCTTGTCAGTCCTGCCATTCCAAGTATCAGATTGATAAACCTTTTTTTGCAGTCTCTCCATAACTAGAACACCTTTCCTCAGACAAGGAGACCAATAGTCCAGGTGTGGTCTTACCAATGTCCGACTGCAGCAAGACATCCCTGCTCCTGTACTTGAACCCTCTTGCTATGCTGGCCATTGCACTATTTGCCTGCTGAGCCTGCATGCTTACTTTCAACAACTGGGGTACAAGGATGGCCAGGTCTCATTGCACCTTCCCCCTTTCCCAATCTATCACCATTCAGATAATCTGCCTTCCTGCTTTTGCTCCAAAAGTGGATACCTCACATTTATCACAATAACAATTCTTCGGCCATGCATCTGCTCGCTCACTCACTCAACTTGTCCAAATCACAGTGAAGCATCTCTGAGTCCTCCTCACAGTTCACCCTCCCACTCAGCTTTGTGTCATCTGCAAAACTGGAGATATTGTATTTAGTTGTCTCATCAAGTCACTGATATATATTGTGAATTGTTGGTATTCTAGCACTGATCCCAATGGTACCTTACTCGTTACTGCCTGTCACTAGGAAAGAGACCTGTTTACTTCTACCCTTTATTTCCTGTCAGCCAACCAGTTTCAGTACACTACCCCAAATCCCATGGACTCTGATCTTACATGTTCATATTTTATGTTAGACCTTATCAAAAGCCTTCCGAAAATTCAAGAAAACCGCATTCACTGGCACCTCCCTTAACAACTCTACTAGCTACATCCTCCAAAAGAAAATCCAGTAAATTTGAAAAGCATGATTTCCCTTTTATAAATCTATGTCGACCCTGTCACTGTTTTCCAAATGCTTTGCTAATAAATCTTTTACAATGGACTCTAGCATTATACCACTACTGATGTCAAGCTAGGCAGTAATGCCAGGAAATGTAACAAGAGAGACATGGTCTGTGAAACAGGGGCAACAGAAAGATGTTCACACTACTGACTGAGGACAAGTGCATATATTTGATGACATGAATGGTGAAAGTCGACAGGGCAGAACTGAAGTCGATCTATACCCAGAAGTTATGGCAGTGTGTATTAGCAGTGCTTACCATCAGGATCCTCAGCTGGCTGTATACTCATGTAAGGTTCTCCTTTCTCCATCCGTGATTGCCGTTGGCGACTCTCTTCCTCAAGTGCTGCCTCAGCTCGACTTTTTGCATTAATGTAAGCGAGATAGGCAGGAGAATTGTGATATGCTTTCATGGCTTCATTATATTCAACCTAAAAATCAAAGCAAATTCCATGAAGTGGGGACAACCAAATGCAGCAACTCCAACATATATTTTCTTCTAAGGGTATGTACCAAACTTGAAGGAGAGGAAACTACTTGTTAACTTGTCTGCTTTGGATTCATCTCTGGGAGGAACATATCAGTAACTCTCCCAACAGTCCCCTCTTTCCATTGAATTCCTGAATAGTTTCACAGATTAAATCAGACGTGATCACATATGGAGAAGCATTAGAGTGAAAACTGAAGTGGTAAAAGAACATGACGCTTTGCTATTCAGATCAGAAAAAGTTTGACAGGGTTTGCAAGGTGCTGTTCATTAATATTCTCTATTGACGTTTGTGAAATTCTGCCAAAATGTGTAAAAGTTTAAAGCTTAGTGTTTTGTTGCTTGGATTAAACCAATTCAATTAGAACTAGCAAAATGATTTCCCTTAGACTTCAAACAGCCTACCCTCACTTCAAACAGGTCAAACAGCTTGGTTCTGAAGCAAAAAAATACATGAAGGAAAATTCAAAATGTTGTGAGATTAGCATAAACCACAGACAACATAAACTCATCCTTTATGATATGCTGTGCTACAAGATTTCCTGGACAAAGATCAAGATGGATCAAATGAATACTCTCGAAGAAAGTTTGTTTGAAGAGAAACAATATCATAATGTTTTCATACAATTTATTCTCTAAATTAATTAACTGCTTCACAAAGGTTTCTTTCTCTTCTGTCCAAGGACTTGACACAAATCTAGCCTATTGTGCTCACAGATTTTAAACTTTCAATCAACAATGACCTATTTTCCATCCATGTGTTTATAACAAACCATGCTTTTACAAAGACTAAATACAAGTATTGGCTGGATTTGTCATGAAATAACCAAGCAGGTCCTTCACCAAAACAGAAGTGTTCAAATCCCAGAGTGATTGATAGTCTTAACTCTGTTTCCAAAAACAAAATGGATGCACAGAACAAATCTCTGCAGGAATTAGCTAAGGCTGACAATTTCATCAAAATGACCGCTGAGGAATTGAAATGCCAAAAGGCATAGCTGAAATGTTGTTTTAATTTCAGAGTTAAATTAAGGCTCATTGTTTGGGGCAGATTTACTCTGTATCCATCCAGTAGTGGATATGGCTTGATGATGTACCTGAACTGTACTTATGCTGTATCTGAGCTGTAGCAATGAGGCAAATGAATGCTTGGTTCCTAAATGCAGACATTCCTCAAGTCAAAAACAGCATCCCCACCAAATGAAAACAGGAAAGGAAAACAAACCTAGATAGTTAACACTCCCAACCAGATGCATTTTATGGTCACTGAAACTCATTTACTGAAAGGAATCCTGTTCCTGCTGTTTTACCTTTTCTGCTTCATAGTCATTCAGATATTCCTGCTTTTCCTCATCTGTGAGATCCCGCCACATTCCACCGATGATTTTCCCTATTTCCCACAGCTTCAGATCAGGATTGGAGGCCTTAACCTGGTCCCATACCTAAAATGTAATAAGGAGACTTATTTACAGAACTAATACAGTAATAGAATTATCATACTGTCAACCAGACAGTTTTTGGGTATAGTACGACCAACACCCGAATGTACTTACTATAGTGAGGCATTTATGAGGGAGTCCTGTGATTAGTACTCCTACAAATCTCTTTCTCAGTTTTTAAAAAATTTAAACTTAAGCTGCAGCTCTTGGTGACATCATCGGTGGAAGCTGGCTGGGAGTTAGTACGTCTGAGAATGTGAAGGAGCTGAAGTCTCACATTATGCAAACGAAATAACAAATAAATGCTGAGAGTGGCAGCAGGTCAAACACCGGTAATGTACATTCAGCCAATCACATTATCAGACTCAGCAACTCATCCAAATTAATAACTAGCACACCGTCTTTGAATAAGAACAGTAAGAGGAAAAGCGAACACCTGTTAAAGCAGATCACATTTAAGGATGTTATTCTTGCATGGTTGCACCTATGGGAAGACTCAGGTGGGACAGAATTACAGACCTGGATTTAATGACATCCAGATATTTATACAAAAAGATTTTCCTTTAAGAATGTTTACAGCCTCCACCTAGTACAAGATGTCAGATGTTTACATCAATGAGAATGAAGATCCAACGGGAAGTATAAACTGCAAAGCAATCCCAATTGTTGCTAGAAACTCTAGGAAGTGAAAGGCTGATGACACATCAGTGAGCTTCTTTCCTCAGGTGGCCTGTGGAATCGGAGTGGGCACAGCCTGGCGAACGCATGTTGCAGTGTATGCTGGGATACTATCCTGCAACTACTGTACCTTTCTGCTGTAGCGCATATAGGGCATCAGAGGCTTGTCTGGAGGCTTTGGGGGCTTTGGAATAGTGATGCCTGAGGATGTCTGTGGGAGACAGAAACTTGTCAAGTTATCTTGCATTTCAAGAGGGACAGCAAACACTCAATTTGTCAATTAGTAGCATAAAATAAAATCTAAAATTAGAAATTCTATTTGCATCCAGGTGGTACTGAGAGATTTGAAACATATCATTTAAAAGTTAAACTTTGAACATCAATGAAGTTTACAAATTGAAGTTCTTTTATACAAAGTCATATTGGGAAGGGTCTGCTGGGAAAACAATAATGGTCAAATAAATATTTCCCATCACTGATTGGAGCTTTAATAAAGTAGTTTTCTGTTTGTCAGGGCTGTAAGACATTAGCCTAGAAGTAGGCCGTTCAGCCCACCCAGCCTGCTCTGCCATTCAAGATGATCATGGCCGATCTGATAATCCTCAACTCCACTTTTCTGCCTTTGCCCTCCATAATTCTTGATTTCTTTTATTGATTAAAAATATCTTTCTTAGCCTTGACTATGCTTAACAACTAAATACTCAACAGTGCTCTGAGGTAGTTAATTTCAAAGATTCATTACATTCAGAGAAGAAACTCCACTTCATCGGTCTTAAATGTGCAACCCCTTACTTGAGACTATGCTCTCTGGAGATTGGGAAAGAGCACAGAGGGTTTTGGAGGGGTCTTCATTCATGAATTACACAAAGCTGGTACCCATATTCACAAGATACTAGGGAAGGCAAATGGAATGTTTCAAAAGGAATGAAGTACAAATATAGGGAAGTCTTGCTAAACAAGACATAGTCAGATCACACCCAAATGTGAGGAAAAATTTTGATTCCCTGAACTAAGGGAAGATATTTTGGGCGGCATGGTGGCTCAGTGGTCAGCACTGCTGCCTCACAGTGCCAGGGACCCAGGTTCAATTCCCACCTCTGGCGACTCTCCGTGTGGAGTTTGCACATTCTCCCCATGTCTACGTGGGTTTTCTCCGGGTGCTCCGGTTTCCTCCCACAATCTAAAGATGTACAGGTCAGGTGAATTGGTCATGCTAAATTGCACATAGTATTAGGTGCATTAGTCAGGGGTAAATAAAGGGTAGGGGAACAGGTCTGGGTGGGTTACTCTTCGGAGGGTCGGTGTGGATTTGTTGGGCCAAATGGCCAAAGGGAATATAATCTGGCATTGGAGGAAGTCAAGAAAAAGTCTCAGATCTGGAGGGACCTTCTGACGAGGAGAGTTGAAGTAGTTCAGCCTGCACTCATTGGACTTTAGGAGAATGAGGAAGTGACCTTATTGAAACGAGGTTCAATCGGTGTGGAAGCTGTTTTTCCTTTCTCTGCATCTGTCGCATCACTGTAGTAAAGCTGCAGACAAGGCAATTGTCAAATGTTCAAATATGAAGATCATTGGAAATATAAGCTTGGGAAGTCAAACTCAGAATTGAAATCTGACACGTTTTTGCTGGCCAAGACTTCACAGAACATGAGAAAGTGAATGTAAATAGGATACAAACCGAATGGCAGAACAGGTTGGAGGGACTGAATGGCCTCTATCAGCTCCAGTGGGGATACACACACCATTTTACATTATTACAAAAAAAAGTTTATTCACATTATTCCAGAGAACAATGCTTGAAATGGAATAAGTGCTGCTATGTTCCATCACCAAACTAGAAAATTTTTATGGTACTGAGTTATGAAGCAAGACTTTGCCACAGCTCAGACCCAAATATCTTCACGGACTGGAGTTCCAGACTAGAACAATTTCTACTTTGCCAATCTGGGTTTCCCCTCGGCTCCTGAAAATATTGTTTAAACAGAGTTCCAACAGTTTAGCAGAATGAAGTTTTCAGAATCTACATCAAATAAATATACTGCAAGATGTAAAGCATTTTAAGACCTGAATATTTTCATTTGAAAGTGTGGGGATTGTGGTAAAGAGATATCAATGCAAGCATGTAAACGTTCTCAATGTTATAAAATCGGTCACAATTAGTTAATGCCTTCATTTAGTCTCCAATAAACCTTGCCCTAATCCTTTAAATATGTCATCCAATCCCAGGTGCAAATTCTTCCAGTCCTTTCATCCAGATGTGTGTTCTACAATTTGCCCAAAAAGAACCATTGAGTTATATGTTTCACACTCTTACCATTCTTTTTCTCTTGAATTTCTATAACAACTTTTCTGCACATTTTAGCTGTCAAGACCCCCAGCTTATATCTTCCATTTTCCCTTTTTATTCATTTCTCTTTAGCATGCCTCTTCATCTCTAACCCCCAATTATTACCTCAATCTTTTAGCATTCCTTGACTGTCCAATGCTTTTACCTCCATCCTAGCTCAATGACCTAAACAGGAGCTAAAACCTCCCTCAATGCTTCTCCTAGTGTCTTCGGAAGGCTCCATTGTGCACTTGCCCTGCTTGCTTCCAAGTAGCGACTTGAACTTCTCCCATTCTACTCTTTCAATGACCAGCTCCTCGTGAACAAGCTGGGCAGCTAATTCTTCCTGATCACTTCCCACACAAATCATTCCTTACACTGCTAAACCTGTGAAATCTGCCCATCACTACCTAACTCTGTACTATCCTTCACAATATCTATTCCCCGATACAAGGCCAATGCCATCTACTAACCTGCACCTGAACAAGAGTTGGCCATTTGGCTCATCAGGCCTGCCGCACAATTCAATAAGATCCTGGCTGATCTGGCTTTAATCTCAACTCTATATTACTGCATATCCTGGTAACTTTTCAGCCTCTTGGCAATCAACAATCTACTTAGCTCTGCCTTAAACACATTTAAAGATTCTGCATCCACGACCTTTTCAAGAAAGGAATTCCAAATTCTCTCAACACTTAAAAAAAAGTGCTCCCTCAGCTCTCTTAAATGGGTACCCTCTTACTGAGTCCAGGTTCTTCCACAAGAGGAAATACATTTAACCTGGTCAAATCCCCTCACGATCTTATAGTATTTTAATTAAGTCACTTCTGACTCTTCTAAATTCCAAATAATAGAGGCCTAACTTGTCTAGCCTTTCCTCATAAGGTAAGCCAATCATCCCAGGTATTAGTCTAGTAAATCTTCCTTGAACTGTTTCTAATGTATTAATATCATTTTGTAAATATGGTGACGGGTGCTGTATATAATACTCCACGTGTGGCCTCACCAATGTCTTGTGTATCTGAAGCAACACCTTTCTACTCTCAGTGTAATTTCTCAGAGATATCTGCACTACTTTCCTTTCATAGCATCTATAGCGAACAACTTCGCGTAGTCTACAATTTCAACCTGCACTCCAATTCATTCTCTAACTGCTCTGCATTCACTGACTTCCCACCCATGTCAATCACTGTCTCCAGATCAGTACTCCACTTATGTGAACAAACATCCCTTTAAACGTTATGGCCTCATGGCTCCCTTTGCAGCAATCACATAACCATTGCCAATAAGTTCCATGCATGCATCTTCAATGCTTGTTCTACTGTCCCTCCCAGTCTCACTTCTGGTATCTGACCTCATGATAGATCTCTCCCCTCTGATCCTTCAAAGTCATTTAAAGGCATTTCCAAACTTTCTTTGGCCCTTCATTCACCTCAAACAGGTAACAGAGTAGTAGGCTATTTAGTTCCACTGTCATTCAATAAGATCATGGTTGACTTGATATCTCTACCCACCATTTCTGCCTACCCTGATAACCTTAAAATGTATTTACCACTTAACAAAATGCAAGAAGACATTTATGTCATAGAGATGCAGAGCACGGAAACAGACCCTTCCGTCCAACTCGTCCGTGCCAACCAGATTTCCCAATCTAATCTAGTCCCAATTGCCAGCACTTGGCCCATAACCCTCCAAACCCTTCCTATTCAGATACCCATATAGATGCCTTTTAATGCTGCAATTGTACCAGCCTCCAGCTCATTCCATACATCCACCACCCTCTGCATGAAAACGTTGCCCCTTAGGCCTCTTTTATATCTTTCCCCTCTCACCCTAAACTTATGCCCTCTAGTTCTGGACTCCCCCACCCCAGGGAAAAGACTTTGCCTATTTATCCTATCCATGGCCCTCATGATTTTATAAACCTCTATAAGGTCACCCCTCAGCCTCCGACGCTCCAGGGAAAACAGCCCCAGCCTGTCCCTATAGTTCAAATCCTCCAACCCTGGCAACATCCTTGTAAATTATTTTTGAACCCTTCCATGTTTCACAACATCGTTCTAATTGGAAGGAGACCAGAACTGCACACAATATTCCAACAGTGGCCTAACAAACATCCTGTACAGCCACAACATGACCTCCCAACTCCTGTGCTCAATGCTCTGACCAATAAAGGAAAGCATACCAAACGCCTTCTTCACTATCCTATCTACCTGCAACTCCACTTTCATGCGCTATGAACCTGCACTCCAAGGTCTCTTTGTTCAGCAACACTGCCGAGGACCTTACCATTAAGTGTATAAGTCCTGCTAAGATTTGCTTTCCCAAAATGCAGCACCTTGCATTTATCTGAATTAAACTCCATCTGCCACTTCTCAGCCCATTGGCTTAGCTGATCAAGATCCCATTGTAATCTGAGGTAACCTTCTTCACTACTTACTAACTATACCTCTTATGTTCACATTCAAATCATTTAGATGCGTTGCCCTCTTTTGTTTAAATATACATTCGGCATCAACTGCAACTCTTGAAGTGACACTTTCGATTTCGCAATTCCACATCACTACAGTCGGTCCAGCAGCAATCTCTGCTGAAGTCCCTGCTGCCCTACTGCCAGCTGTCTGGTGCCCACTTTAAAAACAATGCACTTCTCATTTCTAAGGACTAAATTTATTTCATTCAAGGGAGCAACAAATCCCATGTAGCAGCTAATTTGTTTCTCGGTTAGGTGAAACCCATCCACCTCTAATTTGTTTTGAGAAAGACACTCCAAATTAAGGGACTGTTACAACTGCTTTTTCATTCTTGAAATTACAATTTCATAGGTTCAGAAGTTTGATAGTTACCTTCTCCCTGCCGATTATACTGGAAGCACGTGGAGTTCCATTGTGGAATGGGGCCGTAGGGCCACAAGAATCCTATTTATAAACACAAGCCATGTAATTTGTTACACAGATTGGACATGGACAGTAAATCAAGTTGATAAAAAAGCACTTGTTAACAATACCAAATAAATCTAGTTGTATCACTTTTGTAATTTAAATGTTGTTTCTAACTGCATTTCAAATTATTTTTAGGGATATATAGCTGGCAAGAGATGCCACAAGATGGTGCTCTTAGGTAGTGTGGAATAACACAATAGATTGTCAAAGTTTAAACATACTTTTCTGTTCATCCTCACCAAACCTATGAAACTAGTTAGTTAATATTTGGAATTTAAGTATCCAGCCATTTCAGGAATCATTTGGCATATTTAAGAACACACTTCAAATGAGATTTGCTTTTCACTGCAGCACTAATTACACAAATTGGTTACAAAATGCAGAAATAATGTAGCCTCAAATACAATGCTGAATAATTTTTGACATGCATAATGCGAGAATCTGCACCATACTTTCTTCTCCCATTGAAAATAAAATACCAACAATTACAAGCTCAGTGAAAAGATGGTTCTCAGTTCTCTCAAACACTTTTATCTGACAGTAAAGAATAAGTGAATTTCAATCTCAATATTTGAAAAAGAAAGCTCACCAAAATTAGTTCAAAAGGTTGGTCAGTTAAAACTTATTTGTCTGGAGTGAAATGAAAAATTGTTGAATAATTTCAGGAATGTATGAGAGCCAAATCATTTAAGAAATCATCCCTTTTTTGCAAATCATAAGTTTTATTCACACATTACAACTAGATTCCAGCTGAAATTCCAATGTTTACTGTTAGATTGATGTGGAGGGGCCAGTGTTGAACTGGGTGAATAAAGTTAAAAATCACACAATACCAGATTATAGTCTAACAAGTTTATTTGAAAGTACCAGCTTTCGGTAACTGTTAGATTGTTACTGGTGTTGTCAGGTACCCACAATAGTCATATTGGGAGTTTGTTTTGGCAGAGTGAGGAATAATCATGCTGAAGTAAACATTGCTTGTTATTCATTTCTCATGTACCATCAAGCTTTCATTATGAAAATGTCTTTACATTTTAGCCTTGCAAAGTTGAATCAAAAGAGCAGAAATAGTAATAAACCATGGTTTCAAATGAATTATTTAAGGAGGTATTCACTTATCTGGCTAATGGCAATCTTAAAGAGAAAAAGGGAGATTCTGAACCAGTCCAATGGTTGTTAAAGTGGGAACTAACTTTATACATTGTAAAATAAGAAGCAAGAGAGAGCAGAGGGGGGAATTTGGCACTCACTATGCTTGACATGCATGTGATGAAAGTGGGCAAACTATTGCAGACAGCAACATCCAATTTAGGCTTGATATAAAATAGGCACCTATTTTAATCTCTCTGACACATCAATTTGTGTCACCTTTAGCAACATTCTGAGTCCAAGGTGAGCGTGACCACTGAGCCTAAATTGACAGCCAAGGAGTGCAGACAATGAGAAGAGGGGCTGCCAAAAAAAAGAATAGGCTCACTAAAATATCCTAGCCTCTCGAGGCTGGTGTTCAACCCTCCACTGGACCAACCTGTTTGCCCAGTTCAGCAAGACTGGACCAATTTCTGATTCTCACAATTAGTGAGCTGCACTGGGTCCACACCTGCTCCACCAACTTCACACCTGTTCCAGGTGAAAAACCACCCGTGACTTTAAAGGCATAGAAGAAAAACATATGATTTACAGCACTAAATAGATATAAGAATATAAAAACAATGATTCCACTATTGCCGTATGAATGGTCATAAATTGTTTAACTTCATTTTGGTCAGATAAAATTAGAAAGGGTGAAATGTTGAGTGAAGGGAAACACAAATTGTGACGATAAGAACAGGAAACAGAAAAAAGAATACAGCTCCAAACTTAAGGGACTAAGGACAGAATGTAATACCCATCTGTGTCCTGATTGGAGGGGGAGGAGATTTACTCAGGTGGAAAGGTGGGGAGTCCGACATCTTCTGCCTCTACCCCAACTGCGATGATGGCAGGATGGCTCATGGATAGCTTTTGAGCCCCAGCCACCAACTGAAGCCTTTAAGTGTGCCATTAATGCTCAATTAAGGGCCTCATCCCATCACTGCTGTTATTCACCCAGAAGAAAGTGGGGGACTCTCAATCTGGGGCCTTTATTACTCAAGTTGAATTCCACACTTAGACAAAGTCAGGGAGCAAACCATTAACTACAGCAGGGTGTGCAGAAGCATTTTATCTTGGTGCATCAAGTAAGTATGATTGGAACGTGAATAAAAAAAAACAAAAGAACTGCAGATGCTGAAAATCAAAAATAAAAACAAAGGGTCACTGGACCCAAAACACTAACTCTGATTTCTCTCCACAGATGCTGCCAGACCTGCTGAGATTTTCCAGCAATTTGTTTTTATTTCTGACTGGAACATGAACTTGCTATCATATGAAGTGGCTGAGGCATTTAGGTAAATACATTCAAAGGGAAACTGGACAAACATTGGAGGGGACAAAGGCTAGGAGATTTTGATGGGTCAGATGAATAGGCAGGTGCAGGATAGGGTAGGAGGCCCGCTTCTGTGTTATAATTGCTTAATTAATCCCTGAGGTGCAATGGTACGGAAAGTTTAAATCCAAACTGAAGCTTACTGATACAAACTGAAAGTGATAGCTATTACTATAAATTATTTTCAAATAGGAAAAGGGAGTCAGCCATTCAGTCCCTGAAGTCCGTTTCGCCATTCAAAGAAATTACAACTGACCTGAGGCCTAACTCAGTCTTTGTCCCATGTCCCTTAAAGACTTTGCTTAAAAAAAATATCCATATCAGATTTAAAATTATGTTAAGTATTTTTATTCAAACTAACATCACCCTTTCCAAATGTCTTAGTATAAAAAAATGTAAACAAGACAATCTAGCCACTAAGAAACACCACCCCAAATTAAAAGAATGACATAATCATAAAGAACAAAATTATTAATGATATGGAGGTGCCAGTGATGGTCTGGGGTGAGAGTCGCATGAAGCCAGGTTATAGTCCAACAGGTTTATTGGGAATCACAAGCTTTTGGAGCGCTGTTCCTTCATCAGATGAAGTCTAAGCTCAACAAAGTAATTTTAAGAAAGAATTGAATGACACAAATAGAAAAGTAAAAAAGGAGCACATCTGTAGAAGTACACGATCCCAGAGCCAGATAAAAGATTTTAAAGATTCCTATGTCTGAACCACCCACAAAGAAGAGTTTGTTAGCAATCAAAAACGCAACACACTTTTCCAAAATCGTAAAAGCCACTCATAGATTAAATGGAAACATTCAAAGCATGGATAATATGTAAACTGAAGTATCAATTCGCAATAATGTGGTGGACAGAAGGGCAAGAGGATAAATCATGTAAAATGAAAGGATATTCTCAAGCAAGACATTTTGAAGGTGACAGGACACTATCAAAATCAGCGAAGTCACTGGACTGCAGGAATATTCTGACAAATTAGGCCGATATAAAACTTGATGTTGGGCAGAATATTCAAATAGAATGAAGAGAAGCAACTCTGCAGCAAGTTCATTAAAATTGGAATCGGAGAGAAGAAAACAAAAGAGGCTTCTCTTTAGGAGAATTGGTAATTATAGAATTGGAACGTTTAGGATTCTCATCACAAGCTCCACTCCAACTACAGATTCCATCCCGTCCAGACAAGTGTTTTGAAGCTGAACCTGATCACATGCAAACTTGGTGTTACATGTGACTGGAGAAGCAATTTCCAGCCACACATTCACATCATCTTGCTATTAGCCAGATTGTTATTTCTATCTTTGTATTCTACCCTTACTCAAAACAACTGCTCACCCATGTCTTTGTTAACTCCAGACTTGACGCCAATACTTTCAAGGATAGCCTCACATCTTGCACTCTCTATAAATTTCAGCTCACCTAAAACTCACTCACATTAAGTCCTATTTACCTATCGCCTATGACCTACTTTGTCTCAATCTTGTTTTTGAACCCCTTCTTTGTCTCACACCTTCCCATAGAGTCATAGAGATGTACAGCATGGAAAAAAACCCTTCGGTCCAACGCGTCCATCCCAACCAGATATCCCAACCCAATCTAGTCCCACCTGCCAGCACCCAGCCCATATCCCTCAAAACCCTTCATATTCATATACCCATCCAAATACCTCTTAAATGTTGCATTTGTACCTGCCTCCTCTGGCTGGTACAATTCCTCTGGCAGCTCATTCCATACACGTAACACCCTCTCTGCCCCGTAGGTCTCTTTTATATCTTTCCCCTCTCACCCTAAACCAATGCCCTCTAGTTCTGGACTCGCCCACCCCAGGGAAAAGACTTTGCCTACTTACCCTATCCATGCCCCTCATAATTTTCCAACGATACATGAACTCAAACAGCAAAGGCAGTAACTGTGCAGGTTCTCTCTCTCCTGCACTGTCCTCACCATGTGCTTCTTTTGTCTGTTCTTCTCCCTTTTAAAACTGCTGCTGTTTTCCAAAACAATGCAACAGCATATGAAACAGTAATTTCTGCTCCTGGAATTCGAGGAAATCACCTCCAGCACCTAAAATACCTCAAAAAAAAGGAGCAGCTGTTACAGCCAGATATTTTTCCCATCCTCCATCTTGGATTACCCAGAATACCCATCTTGGTAACCTTCTTCAAACCGACAACCTTCAGATTTTGGCACACCTCCAATTAGGATCCGAGGGAGACTCTGATTTTAACAGTTCCACAATTGGTGGCTGTGCTTTCAACAGCGCTAAGCTCTTGAACCCCCTCCCAACTTTCATTGTGAAATTACAAGCATCAATGAAAGGTGACAGCTTCAGATTCAAGATGGAAGCTTCAACATTCAACATAGAGACAGCTGACAAATGGACCTAGGTGTTAGGAGAAGGAGAAGCCAACATTAATAAAGAAACAGTTAGAATTTCAAATGCAGTTTAAAACAGGATGGGTTACCCTTTACAATCATTATTTGTTACTCTAAGACTACAACTCCAAGAATGAAGTAACTGAATTTGTGCAAATCTGTCACTCAAGCAGGGCCTCATTTACAGCATTAAACGTAATCCTTTGGACTCCTCATTTGTTAAATGACTGTAGAAATCCAGCTCAGAAAAACAAGAAAGAATCTGTATTCACATCCCCCCACTCCCAAATTACAATGCCATCCTTCACCACCACCCCACACCAAAAATCTCAGAGGAAAAAGAAACTTTTCCACTAAGCCCATGGCCTAAAATTTTATTTCAGCCTTTGCTGGATCAATAGGTATTACTGGAAACAATGCTTAAAAGCTGACAGATAAACACAGAGCCCAGTGCAACACAGCAAAACTAGGGCAAATCAGTATGAATTTCCAATGCAATTAAATCAATATTGGCAAGGCAGACTGCAGCAGCAACAACCACTCTGTCTCATGTGTCCAGACTTAATAAGCTATTTCTAATGAGTGATTTTATTTTAAGCTGAAATTGATTAGATATTTTTTAAAAAACTAAAATGAGACTTTTTACACAGGATTATGCTCTTTGTAGAAAACAGCATCCATAAAACGATTATCAGCAGACTGATTCCATTTCCATACTTGACAATATAAGTAAAAGAAAGACAGACTTCTCAACTCATTTTCACCATACCTGTAAATTCCAATAGCAATGAAATTTATGTTCTGCAATATAGGTGAAAGCGAGGACTGCAGATGCTGGAGATCAGAGTCAAGGTTAGAGTGGTGCTGGAAAATTCTGCCTGACCTGTTGTGCTTTTCCAGCACCACTCTAATCTTGACTCTGTTCTGCAATATAGCAGAGCAGACACAAACACCCTGCCCAACACTATTAAAACTAACACTGCTGCAAATGCTCTCTACTTGCCTTTCTAATTCAATTGGTCTGTCATTTTTAGACATTATGGGAAACCTATCCAAGAGTAACATTCCATTTTGTGACAAGAAATTCAATTGTAACATATATCAAAAGCAATAGATTTCAACAGGATATCGCATATTTATGATATATTATGTTGTAATCAAAACTGAAGGGGGGAGGTGAGATGACATCAGATTGCAATAGGAAACATTCTAAGTGTACCTGAAAACCGCCTAATTGAAGGATGCAATTGTTATATTTTCCAAATGCACAAAGCTCATTTACCTCAGCTATCTAAATTCAACCTGTAGGAACAAGTGCTGTAATTGTCTTCATGTCCCTATCTTAATGGGTAATTGTTGGTGGAAAGTGCGTTTTTAGGAAGGTGAAGCTCTGGGTGCAGTGAGAATAGTGTCAGCTACAAGGTCCTCCACTGTCTGATAGTCTGTTTATGAATGGCAGTCCTTTGATCCATGAAAGATTTAAAAAGAATTCAATTACTTGTAGAAATCAGAAACTTTCCACTCTCCATTCCAAACAAAACGTCCTTAAGTTAACTTCAGTAATAACTTAATACAAAATTGAACTTGCAGCTCACCCTTTCTAGCACCATGTTTTAAGTGCATGAGTTCAGTAACAAAAAGCTGCTGAAAGTTACTTCAGATTCTTCATTTACAGAACTGTTTGTAGTTCTACAGGCCTACAGTACATGCCTTTTGTTACACTGCTTCCTAAGCAAATATAAACTATTTAAGATTGGTGCCTTGTTATCCAATTTGTTTTTAATATTCATTTGTGGGATGTGGGGTATGGATGTCACTGGCTGGCCAGCATTTACTGCCCGTCCCTAGTTGCCCTTGAGCTGCTTTCTTGAACCTCTGCAGTCCACCTGCTGTGAGTTGACCCACATGGTCTTAGGGAGGAAATGCCAGGATTTTTATCAGTGAAGGAATGACAATATATTTCCAAGTCAGGATAGTGAGTGGCTTGGAAGGGAACGTGAAGGTGGTGGTGTTCCCATTAATCTGTAGCCATTGTTCTTCTAGATGGAAGTGGTTGTGGATTTGGAAGGTGCTGTCTGAGGATCTTTGGTAAATTTCTGCAATTCATCTGAAACTATTCAAAATGATTTTTAAAGTTTACACAAGTTAGCTTCTAAAGCCTCGTAATGTTGGTTTGTTATTTTGAACAAGGTCTCTTCACATTAGTGGTCAGGTATAAAGTGAAAGCTGCTTTGAGTAATTAGAGCAGCATCCTCTACTGAACACATATTGCTTCATATTTTGATCTCAATCTCAGTCACAATTAGAATCAGAACCAACTGTTTGTGTGAGGGACCTATTGTCTGTTTTTGCGGTCCATCACATGTCAGACTAAAAGACCATGAGAGACAGGATTTGAGCAGCATTTTTTTTATGATGGTTAAACAACCTCCTAAAGACCCTCAGTAAAGCAGCAATGGTTTCCAAACAGCAGAATGCAAAAGATGCAGATAGATCTTAGTTAGGGAGCAAAGGAAAATGAACAAATATATGGAGGGGAGGGAAATGACAGGTAACATCATATGCACTATATGAAACAATTGTGTTAACAAATTTTCTGCTCAACATCTCCAGACCTGTTTAATTCAAAGATCTGAAAACTGAAAATGACAGATTGAGACACAGACGCTGCAGGCTAAAAAAGCGATCTGAACCAAAACAATTGTATATTTCACAACAAAAATGACTGGGTATGACAGGTGGTCACATTTCACTGCAGATGCTGGGATGAACATTCAGTGCAATTTAACATTCTAAACTCCCATTTCTAATGGTCACTTGATTGATGTTGTATTCAATTAACGCTCACACAAGTTGCAAAAAAATTACTAATCCCCAATACTGACATTTCCTTCACTTCCCAGTGCGATAAACATGAAGGGAAAATAAAAGCAAAACATAAGCATTGCCAGAGACTGTAATCTTTTTGAAGTCTTGTTCATAACATTCAGCAATCATGATTCCCAAAGTAGTAGCTCTGCACAAGATTTATTTGGACAAAACTAATAGGTTTTAAAAGTCACAAATGCTGTGCACACAGGGTTACAATCAAGACTGTTTCACTGAAATGGCCACACACTGACTTTACTGCATTTTTCAAATATTCTTTTTGAAACGTGGCCAACTTTTCCCACTTCCACCTTTACAGGTCCAAAATAAATGCAGAAAATCTGGAAATGCACAGCATGTCTATCAACATCTGAAAACCGAAGAGCCCACATTATCAATTCAGCAACTGATCTTTTATGGTAACTTATGACAAAACAGAAGGCCATTCAGCCCATATAAGGGATCCATTGAAACAGCTAATGTTTGCTTCACCTTTCCAGATGCTGACTGACATGCCCAAGAGTTCCAGGTCTTTCAATTTCTAATTTAGATTTCCAACATTCTGACATTTCATTTATCTTTCTTAAAGTGTTAGAATTAGCCCTACATTAAATTATTAAAGTGGCCAAAATGAACCTCCTGAGGCAATGTTCCCAAATGAGCAATGCATTGTGAGAAGTGGGTGCCGACCACCACCTTCCTAAATAATCAGGTACAGAGACTCGGCATGTACGCAATCCTGGTTGAAACTTTATTGCTGGAACAGCACAGCAGGTCAGGCAGCATCCAGGGAACAGGAGATTCGACGTTTCGGGCACAGGCCCTTCTTCAGGAACAGGCCTGTGCCCGAAACGTCGAATCTCCTGTTCCCTGGATGCTGCCTGACCTGCTGTGCTGTTCCAGCAATAAAGTTTCAACTTTGATCTCCAGCATCTGCAGACCTCACTTTCTCCATGTACGCAATCCTGGCCTAGCCTTTAGATTTTGTTGCAGTTCAATAGTTAATGCTCCTACCGTGACCCGGCTGTTGGTGCCTGGGTTCCCTCCCAGCCTGTAGTTGTTGTAGGCCAGATGACTGTATGGATTGTATCCCACAAACCCTGGGGTGCTGGGCATTTGCTGATGGAACAAATGAGACAAAACACGAATGAGAATGAGTTCAAACAAGAAACACAGAAATGAAATGGTCAGCATACAAAAAATGTGGCAAAAATTTAAACAAGTCATGGTTGCGCATGGAAAAGCACAGTTCTACCAACTACACTAAAACTAATGTCGGCGCACTCTCCTCTGAATACACAGCATGCCCACAAGATATATCCATCACCTTTCTGGCAACATCCCCTCCAGTCAAGAGAAGGTTTTTCATAAAGCACAATGACCCTTGGACCTCTGGTAAAAATACTATCTTTTCTATTTCTAGGATTGCCACCTCTTTTTTCTACACAGCGTCATGCACAACAACACAATCAAAAGTGAAAACCCATATCGATAATGGAGAAGAATCCCAACTGGATACTGTCAGCCAGGAAACAGCACAATTAGTTAAAAATCAACCAGAACAGTTAAGACGCTATAGCTCGCAACTTTGAAATTGGTATTATAATGAATGATAATGCTTAACAAATGTTTTATAATGGTGGGGAGTACATTTAATTGCTCCACTTGGATATGATAGATGTTTTATTCAAAAAGTAAAAATCAAGATGAACTGAGTGTTGTTCCAACATTTCAGTACAAGAAATCATTACAGGTCTGGTACAACAACGTTGGACCCGAGGAACTGAGATGGGCCTGAATGTGGAGAAACCCAATCCAAAATATCACGAAGAACTAATGCTATTTTTCAGTCAATACTGTTCCTCATAAAAAGACCACCTGTGTGATAGAACGGAGATTTATGTACACCAGAAAAGCATTTCTTAAAATATTCTTGATAAAAAGGTGGGACAGTTTAAATTGTTTTCAGTCATGCAGGCAATGTACAACAAAAGAGAAATCAAATTGTATTGAACAACTGTTACAAAATTACAGGGACCGAATTGACCATAACGCAGCAAATCTAATATCTATTTCACTGGTGAAGTGTATTCCGGTATGTGGCTTCCAACGAATGGATGAGACTCTGTAATTGCCCAAAAGGAACAATTTGAAGCTGCAACCCCCAGCTCCACAAGTTACTGAACTGAGGAAATGCAAGAGGTTTTCGCAATGGTCATGTTGAGTGAGTTCAAACACACTCTGGATGTACACCTATCACACTTTCCACAGTGATTTTTGAGGAGTTAAACTATGAGGGTTCCCAGCTCTCACATAATGGCATTTTCTTCAGATCTTCTGGACAGATCAGTGAACCTTATTCTAAAGTTAGGCTTTACAGAAATCAATAGCTACTGTAAAAACATTCTTAACAAAAGATAATATTTTTTTCTGCAGCAATATTCCATTAGAGCTAGATTTCAAAAGGGAACAAAAGATAAATCAACTAAAGCCGTGGATTAGCACAGTAGATATTCCGAGTTAAGCTCGTGCCAAATCATTTAGTAAAAATTACATATCCTAACACTGTCAGTCATTTTAGGTCACATTGCAAGCTCTGGTTTCCTGTTGTATGTATGCTTGGTTTCTGAGTGCTAGTAAGTTGAGATTTCCAACACCAAATCTTAACCCAAAAGTTGTAAAAACAAAACAAAGTGTTTTGATTCAGTGAAGGTCGCATCATACAGGAGCAAATATAACCCTCTATTAAAGAAGGGAAGGCGGCAGTAAACTGTTAGCCCAGTTTGCTTGATTTCTGTCGTGGGGATGGTTCTAGAACCAATCATTAAACAAATCATAATGTACTTAGAAAATGAGGTAATCGGAAAAGTCAGCATGGTATCAAAAGGAAATAATGTTTAACCCAATTATTGAGTTCTTTGAAGGAGTGACATGTGCTTTGGTTAATAAAGATCCTGTAAACATACTGTACTTCGATTTCCAGAAAGCATTTCATAAGAAGCCTCACAACAGTTATTGCAGAAAATAAAAGCTCTGGTATAGGGGATAGCACATTAGCATAGATAGAAGATTGGCTGTTGGCAAAAAACAGAGTATGCACAAATAATTGGCAGGATGTGACAAGTGGAGTCCTGCAGGTCTCCATGCTTGAGCCTCAACGTTTTACAATTTACATCAATCACTTAGATGGGTGGAACAAAGGCAGAGTAGTTACATTTTCAGATAATATCAAGATAAAGTATGTTGTGAAGAAGACACAAGAAGAATGCAGACAGATATGGACAAGGTTGAACAAGGAGCCAAACATCTGGCAGATGGAGTATAATGAGGGCAAGTGTGAAGCTGATAACTTTTTCATTCTTCCTAAGTGAAGTATGACTTTAGTGTGAATGACTGTGGAATTCCAACTACAGAGGAATTTAGGTGCTCTAGTAAGAGTCACAAAAAGTTAATATACAAGTACAAGATGTACTCAACAAGCTTAATGGGATGAGGTCTTTTATTACAAGGCGGCTGAAATTACAAGTCAGGATGTTATGCTTCAGTTGTACAGGACATTGGTAAGATGATGTCTTAAATATGATGTGAAAGTTTGGTCTTCTGAGGAATGGTTCATAAGTTCAGAAAATACAGGAGCAGAGTTAGGCCATTCAGCCCATTAAGTCTGCTCCACCATTCAATCATGGCTGACATGTTTCTCACCCCCATTTTCCTGTCTTCTCTCCATATCCCTTCAACCCATTTATCAATTAAAAATCTGTCTAACTCCTCTTTAAATTTACTCACTGTCCCAGCATTTAGGGGAGCGAATTCCATAGATTCACAACTCTTTGTGAGAAGTAGTTTCTCATTAACTCGGTGTTAAATTTGCTGCCCCTTATCCTAAGACTATGACCTTTCATCCTAGAATGCCCCACAAGAGGAAGCATCCGCTCCACATCTGTTTTATCCACATCTTTTGTCATACCTCAATGTGATCGCCACTCATTCTTCTAAATTCCAGAGTATAGGCCTAAACTGTTCAATCTCTCTTCATACGACAAACCTCGCATCTCTCGGATCAATTAAATGAACCTCCTCTCAACTGCCTCCAATGCCACTATGTTGTTCCTCAAATAAGGGGACCAAAACTGTGCACAATATTTCAGGTGCGGTCTCACCAATACCTTGTATAGTTGCAACAATACTTCCATACCTTTATATTCTATTCCTTTAACTATAAATGCCAACATTCCATTTGCTTTCTTTCAGTAGATTGAATAGGCTGGATTTGTTTCCACTGGAGATTAGAAGAGTGAGGGGATGACTTGATTGAAATGTCTTAACAAGATGTCAAGTATATTTTCTCTTGCGGCTCATTCCACAAATAGCGGGCACAATTTCACAATTAAGGGTTATTCAGGATAGAGATGAGAATTCTTCTGAGAGTTGTGCAAGTTTGGAAGACTCTACCTCAGTAGGGGATAAAGGCAGGGTCATCAAATATTGTTAGGACAAAAACAGAAAAATTCCTCTTCAGATAAGGAATCAAAGGGTTTGTGGGTAGATGGGAAAATTAGATTTGAAACACAAATTGAACAGCCATGATCTTATTAAGTAACAGAACAGATTCAAGGAACTGAATGGTTTTTGCTCCTACTCTGCATGTCCGCACAACACCCAATGAAGGATGATTAACTCAATGCTGTCACTGGCTTGCAGCCCAAGGCACATTCATTTAGCAAAGCAGTGCACCGTCATTACATTATATATTACTCAGAAACTGCTCTGAATATCTAGCCAATTATCAATATATACATGCACAATCCTTCTCAATAGGTTATTCATTTTCATCAATTCAGACCCATGGTCATTTTGCATTCAATAATAAGACACATTCACTCCAAGCTTCCAGTGTTCCACAGTCTAACATTCCTCACATAAATGAAACTGGAGTTCAATTTCTATCCCACCAGTTGTGAATAGCAACGCCATCTTATTGTGCTTTGTTCTTTGGGTATGTCAATGAGCAGCTGCCATGAACACAGATGGCTTGCAGTGAACATCATTTGCATTTTCCAAAAGTTTACATTATAGAAAATATATTCACTAATACTAACCAATGTTGTACCTGCTACAGACATCGCGTAATATTCAATTCCAAACTTAATACTTAAAAATGCTACAAGCTTGTCACAAAATCAAAAATTCGACAATGCACAATATGTACACCAGTCACAGCTAGATAACAACCGCTGTATTCAACAATACTTTTGCAGTTTCAAAAAGTCCATTCTTGTCTCAAAAACAAGTTATCTTACTTTCTTATAAACAAAATGATTGCAAGATTAAAATAATTTTAGTATAATAACATCTCAAATCCTAAATAGCATATACTTTGCTGCTGTCTTCTGCCCATACTAGTGCATAGTGGTAATGACACTGGACTAGTAAGCCCGAGATGTGGGCTAATGTTCTGGGAAAGCAAAGTACTGCAGATGCTAGAGATCTGAAAATAAAGTCAGAAAGTGCTGGAGAAATTCAGCAAGTTTGGCACAACCTCTGGAGGATGAAGCAAAGTTAATGTTTCAAATCACTTTCCACAAATGCTGAGTTTTTCCTGCAGTTTACATTTATTCGATGTTCTGGGGACACTGGCTCAAATCCAACTGTCGCAGATGGTGAACTTTGAATTGTATTACCAATTTAAAATAAAGAGCTTGCTTGATAGCAACTGTGTAACCATTGTCAACTATCATAAAACCCATCTGGTTCAGTAATGACCTTCAGGGAAGGAAATCTGTCATCCTTACATTGTCTAGCTTATATGTGATTCAACAATGTAGTCAACTCCTAACCATCCTCTGAATTGGTCCAGAGAGCTACTCGGTTATATCAAAACACTATAAAAAAAAACAAACAAAGGAAAGAAAGGCAACTTGGCATCTTTACCAACATCTGGGGGCTTGCAGCAATAGTGGGAAGGCAATCCCACAACCTGATGTAGTCTTGCTTACAGAATCAAATCTAAGAGACAATGTCCCAAACACAACCACCATCCCTGGATACCTTTTAGAGTCATATAGTCATAGAGATGTACAGCAGGGAAAATGACTCGTCCATGTCAACCAGATATCCCAGCCTAATCTAATCCCATTTGCCAGCACCTGGCCCATATCCCTCCAAACCCTTCCTATTCATATACCCATGCAGATGTCTTTTAAATATTGCAATTGTACCAGCCTCCACCACTTCCTCTGGTAGCTCATTCCATATATGTACCACACTCTGCATGAAAAGATTGCCCCTTAGGTCTCTTTTATATCTTTCTCCTCTCATCCTAAACCTATGCCCTCTAGTTCTGGACTCCCCCACCCCAGGGAAAAGACTTTGTCTATTTACCTCATGATTTTATAAACCTCTAAGGTCACCCCCCAGCTCCAGGGAAACCAGCCCTCGCCTATTCAACCTCTCCCTATAGCTCAAATCTTCCAACCGTGGCAGCATCCTTGTAAATCCTTTCAAGTTTCACAACATCTTTCCATAGGAAGGAGACTAGAATTGCACACAATATTCCAACAGTGGCCTAACCAATGTCCTGTACAGCCGCAACATTGCCTCCCAACTCAATACTCTGTCCAATAAAGGAAACCATACCATACGCCCTCTTCACTATCCTACCTACCTGCAATTCCACTTTCAAGGAGCTATGAACCTGCACTCCAAGGTCTCTTTGTTCAGCAGCACTCCCTAGAACCTTACATTAAGTGTATAAGTCCTGCTAACATTTGTTTTCCCAAAATGCAGTACCTCGCATTTATCTAAATTAAACTCCATCTGCCACTTCTCAGTCGATTGGCCCATTTGATCAAGATCCCATTGAAATCTTAGGTAACCTTCTTCATCATCCACTACACCTCCAATTTTGATGTCATCTGCAAACTTACTAACTATACCTCTTATGCTCACATCCAAAGCATTTATATAAATGATGTAAAGTAGTGGACCCAGCACCAATCCTTGTGGCACTCCACTGGTCTCAGACCTCCAGTCTGAAAAGCAACCCTCCACCACCACCACCCTCTGTCTCCTACCTTTGAGCCAGTTCTGTATCCAAATGGCTAGTTCTCCCTGTATTCCATGAGATCTAACCTTGCTAATCAGTTGAACCTTGTCGAACGCCTTACTGAAGTCCATATAGATCACATCTACCGCTCTGCCCTCATCAATCCACTTTGTTACTTCAAAATACTCCACAACCACCTGATGAAGGAGTGGCGCTCTGAAAGCTAGTGCTTCCAATTAAACCTGTTGGACTATAATCTGGTGTTGTGTGATTTTTAACTTTGTACACCCAAGTCCATCACCGGCATCTCCAAATTCAAAAAACTCAATCAAGTTTGAGAGACATGATTTCCCACGCACAAAGCCATGTTGACTATCCCTAATCAGTCCTTGCCTTTCCAATTACATGTACATCCTGTCCCTCAGGATTCCCTCCAACAACTTGCCCACCACCGAGGTCAGGCTCACTGGTCTATAGTTCCCTGGCTTGCCCTTACCACCTTTCTTAATAATGACACCACGCTAGCCAACGTCCAGTCTTCCGGCACCTCACCTGTGACTATCGATGATACAAATATCTCAGCAAGAGGCCCAGCAATCACTTCTCTAGCTTCCCACAGAGTTCTACGGTACACTTGACCAGGTCCTGGGGGTTTATCCACTTTTAAAGATTTCAAGACATCTCGCACTTCCTCCTCTGTAATATGGATATTTTTCAAGATGTCATCATCTATTTCCCTACATTCTCTATCTTCCATATCCTTTTCCACAGTAAATACTGATGCAAAATACTCGTTTAGTATCTCCCCCATCTCCTGTGACTCCTGCTGATCTTTGAGGGACCCTAATCTCTCCCTAGTTACATTTTTGTCCTTAATGTATTTGTAAAAACCCTCTGGATTCTCCTTAACTCTATTTGCCAAAGCTATCTCACGTCCCCTTTTTGCTCTTCTGATTTCCCTCTTAAGTATACTCCTACTGTCTTTATACTCTAAGGATTCAGTTGATCTATCCTGTCTATACCCGATATTGCTTCCTTCTTTTTCTTAACCAAAACCTCAATTTCTTTTGTCATCCAGCATTCCCTTGTCCCACTAGCAGGTCAGACCTAGCAGAGTGATATCACAAAGGTATACAGTCATGACAGAGTTGGCTTGGGAGTCCTCAACATTGACTTTGGACCCCTGTAATTTGACTACACCAAGTCAAGGAAATATCCTGATGATTTAAACCTATCACACCCAATTTGGCTGAATAATCAGTGCTCCATCACATTGGAGGAAGCCTGGAGGCTGCCAAGGGCAAAAAATATACTGAGTGGATTATTTCAACATCCATCAAGTGTGGCTCAGGCAGCACCACTACTGAACGGGCTGGTCAACTCCTAAAGGATATAGCTCCTTGACTGGTTCTGCTTCAGGTGGTGAGGGATGCAACCCTCGCTAAGTTGGAAAATGCAAAAAGCAAGGAGTTGTGCAAAGTATGAAAATCTCTGGGTACCTCTTGCTTTAATCTGTGGCCTGGATCAAATCGACTTAAATGGATTTTGTTTAATGGTCTATTCACCAAGCCGATACTTCAAAACATAAATTCACATCTATAAATGTTGCAGTTGGTTCTATATGTGGTAAGTAAATGCTTCATTTTTGCCAAGTTTCTCCCATCTGTAGTGCTGACACTACAGATCCTTCAGCAATTTAAGACCATACACAAGAGGCAATTAGAGTCATACAACAGAGAAACAGACTCTTCCATTCAACTCATCTGTGCCAACCAGACATCCAAATCTGACCTAGTCCCATTTGCCAGCTTTTGGCCCATATCCCTCTAACCGCTTTCTAATCATTTGCCCATCCAGATGCCTCTTAAATGTTGTAATTATACTTGCCTTCACCACTTCCTCTGGCAACTCGCTCCATACATGCACCACCCTGGGTGTGAAAAAGTTACCCCTCAAGTCCTTTTCAAATCTTTTCTCTCTTCACCTTAAACCTATGCTCTCTAGTTTTGGACATCCCATCCTAGAAAAAAGACCTTGGCTGTTCACCCTATCCATGCCCTTCATGATTATTCTTCACATGCTAGGCTGACAAGACATCAAACTGCCTGGATATCAAAGTCAAACTCAGAATCCTACAGTTTAGCTAATCACCTAACCAGCACATCTTTGGATTGTGGGAGGAAACTTGAACATCTGGAGGAACCCCACGAAGACATGGTGAGATTGTCTGTGTGGAATTTGCACAGTCGCCAAAGACTGGAATAAAACCCGGGTCCCTGGCGCTGTGAGATGGAAGTGCTAACCACTGAACCACCATACCTTGTATAGTTATACAAGATTGTGGGAGAAAGGTTAAAAAGCAAAGAACCTAATGTCATCCAGCAAGCAATATTTCTTCTAACTTCGACTCATTGTACTGAGTAGTGTCTAAGATTGATGCATGCATTTCCAAAGGAGCATTGCTTATTTGTGGTCTATTTGTTTCCAACACTGCACATACCCAATTGCTGCATAGCGACATGCGCGTGCGTGCGCACACAGACACAGTTGAAGGAATATTGCTTGTAATCTTTTGTTTACAAAGTCTTGCACTGCAAGTCTTTCAATATATTCTAATATAAAAATAAGCAACCTATTCAGAGATGTTATGACACATCTCTCAAGTATTCATGCCTTTGGTGGAACTGGACATTTCATTAACGGTAGGGACACTGCTACCACACTACAAGACCCCTTACCTGCTCCTAAAGAAAAATTTTTAATCAATCTGTTCAGACATGTGATTACACACATCCAGAAGGGGCGAGACTGAATCTTCTGATCCAGAGATAAGGACAGCACTGCTGCACCACAAGACATGCAAGTTAAGGAAGCTTGACACAGAAGCTCCAAAAGTCAGAAACAGGCCCTGTGTCCACCCCACCTGAACAGAGACCAAACCCAATGCTGTCAACACCAAAATGATCGCCATCAATCATCAAACCAACTGAGCCAATCATTCCACTGCCAAAATTAGTTTTAATAAACCTATTCAAGCATGTTAGAATATACCTGCTCGATAGGTGGAACTTGAACCTAGATCTTCTGGCTCAGAGGTAAGGGCCACAATAACCTGGAATCTGTTCTTACATTCAAGTCCCACCTACTCCAGAGGTATGTAATAATATCTCTGAACAAGTGAATCACAAAATATCTACAAATGTACAAGCACACAAGAGTCGTCAATTAAAATCCACTATCTGAATACAATTAAACATACAATTAGTTAAATTTATAAACCAAGCAAATCTATAATATCATTTCAAAAACACTGCATATAAGTAGAATCAAGGGACAAAACGGAAATGAGTGAAAGTGTTAGTTTAACCTTGATAAGAACGAGAACACTGAAAAAGATAATGTAATAGATGTCAAGGCCTCACAGCGCCAGAGACCCGGGTTCGATTCCAGCCTAGGGCGACTGTGTGGAGTTTGCACATTATCTCTGTCTCTGCCTGGGTTTCCTCCCACAGTTCAAAGATGTGCAGGTTAGGCAAATTGGCCATGCTAAATTGCCCATAGAGTTCAGGGATGTATAGGTTAGGTGTATTGGTCAGGGGTAAACATTGGATAATAGTGGAGGGGAAATCGGTCTGGGTGGGTTACTCTTTGGAGGGTCGGTGTGGACTTTTTGAGCCGAGGGCCCTATTTCCACACTGCAGGGATTCTATGATTCTATCTAGAATAGTCAAAATATAGCCAGATGCTAACAGAAGCTAAAGTATTTGAAAGAGGAGCTCAGTGAGCAGAAGGCTATTTATCTTCCAAAACCTCTTCATGTATCACTCTCTTGTGGGTCATGTTTCAGGGGGCAGGATTTCAGAAAACTAAGAGACTGAGCTTTCTAGAGACTGCCTTTTAAAGAATAAAGTGCTTCCCAGAATATTCTTCCCAATCAAAACACTCACTTAGAAGCAAAGTGCTCGGAGTCACTTAAGCTGAGAAGAAAAACAATAAGCAAGTGCAAGCAAAGGGACAACTAGCCCTAGATTTTCCCATCACTGTGATTTTAACACCAACTGTGAACATCTCATTTTAAATGGGTTACAGTCAATGATACAAAAACACAAATTCAGAAATTCAAGACTATAATATATTCACAAGCAGGGCAATAATCCCTCAGGATTAAACCTTCCCTCTTTCACTGCACACCCCATTTTATTTAAATAGCCAGAGCACTGACTCAATATAAACTTCCACATGTTGCAAAAAAATGAGCTACACCTGTTGGAAATTTTAATCCTGTCTTGTGCAGGGTCAATTGAAATAAAAATGACAGGGTATAATTACTCTTTTGTAACTAAACTTGAATCACACTCTTTTTACTTACATGGCTGTCATTTGTAAAAGAAGGAGTGCACGTAACAACAGTAGGGGTATTGCATTGGTGCTTTCAACTGCTATGCTCCCTCCCTCAAACTGCTCGAGTGATGAATTCTGACACAAAGTTTTAATGTGGACTGTTTACACAGCCTCCAGGAGAAAAAGTATTCAACTCTTCACAACATGCACTCAGTTGCCGTTCAGTGATCACTGTATCATGACACATAGCAATAGCATGGGGATTGGCACTCTCAATTCTACACAGAGAACAATTTTGCTACACTTCTGAAGAAAGATCACTGAACCTGAAACATTAACTCTGATTTCTCTCCCCAAATGCTGCCAGACCTGCTGAGCTTTTCCAGCAATTTCTGTTTTAGAACTTTGCTACAAGGTGTGGATCAGATAATCTCTGTTTACACTAAGGGAGTATGACAGAAGTTAAATCACATTCGTCAGGATGGAAGATCCCTTCCAGCCCAATCACCTCAGCCTAAATACTGATGCATAGGAACCAGGAAAAGTAAGTCAAATGACCTTTGGGAGAGGGGAGAGGTCATTTTGGATTTGGTGCTCGGCAATGAGCCAGGACAGGTGTCAGATCTTGCAGTGGGAGAGCACTTTGGTGAAAGAGATCACAACTACCTCACATTTAGCATAGCACTGGAGTGGGAAAGGAACAGTTACCAAGGGAAGATATTCATTTGGGGAAAAGGAAATTGTGACGCTATCAGACAGAAGTTGGGAAGTATAGACTGGGAGCAATTGTTCCACAGAAAGGGCACAGCAGACATGTGGAGACTCTTTAAGGTTAGGTTGTTGCGAGTGATGCACGAATTTGTTCCCCTGAGACAGGTAAGAAGGGGTAAGATTAAGGAACCTTGGATGACGAGAACAGAGGAACTTCTTGTCAAAAAGAAGGAGGCAGCAAACGCAAAGTGGAGGAAGCAAGGATCTAGCACAGGTTTAGAGGATTACAGCCTTGCTAGAAAGCTCAGAAATGGACTGAGGAGAGCCAGGAGGGGGCACAAAGGCTTGGCAAGAAGGATTGGGAGAACCAAAGGCATTTTACTCATATGTGAGGAATAAAAGAATGCTCAGGGAGAATGTAGGGCCGATCAGGGATAGCGGAGGGAACTTGCGCGTGGGGTCTGAGCAGATAGGGGAAGCCCTAAATGAGTTTTCTGCTTCGGTTTTCACCAAGGAAAGGGAACTTGTTGTAAATGAAAACTTAAAGGAGCTGGGACACAGTCTTGATCAGATCAAGACTGATGAAGTTGATGTGCTAGAAATTTTGGAAAACATTAAGACTGAAAAATCCCCAGGGCCAGACCAGATTTATCCTAGGCTGCTCCGGGAAGTGAAAAAGGAAGTTGCTAAGCTGCTGGTCCAGTTCTGGTCGTCTTACTATAGGAAAGATACAGAGGTTTTGGAGAGAGTGCAAAGAAGGTTTACCAGGACGCTGCCTGGACTGAAGGGCTTGCCTTACGAAGAAAGGTTAAATAAGCTCGGACTTTTTTGTCTGGAGAGTAGGAGGAAGAGAGGAGACCTGATCGAGATGTACAAAATAATGAGTGGAATAGATAAGAGTCAGTAGCCAGAGACTTTTCCCCAGGGCAGGAATGACTGGTTCGAGGAGTCATAGTTTGAAGACATTAGGAGGAAGGTATAAAGGAGACATCAGAGGTAAGTTCTTTACGCAGACAGTTGTGAATGTATGGAATATGTTGCCAGCTGTGATGGTGGAAGCAGAGTCATTGAGGACATTTAAGTGACTGCTAGACATGCAAATGGATAGCAGTGAGTTGAGGGGTGTGTAGGTTAAGTTACTATATTTTACATTAGGATTAAACCTCGGCACAACGTTGTGGGCCAAAGGGCCTGTTCTGGCTGTACTTTTCTATGTTCTACGTTCTATGAAAATGCTGGGTGGGAAAGAAGGCTCAATATTACGACTCACAATACAGGGACCACAGCTTATTCTGAAAAAGAAACAGTAATAACTGACAATGTTAGAAATATACAGATTCATCAGCATCCGAGAGAAAAGCACTGTTTGCATGTTCATATCAGAACATTTATGATTCCCACTTAAAACAAACTCACTGTGCTTTCTGTAGACACCAATGATGCAGCAGTGGGCTTCCAGTATTTACATGTGTAAAATCTCTACGGAGTGCTCAGCAACTTAAATATCACAGATTAACTAAACTTCTTGCTTCAGCATGGCACCTCATTTCCCTGTGACACACAACATTTCCAAAATCGTTTTCAGTTTAATACTCAAGAAAATCTTGAAAAGTTAAAAGCACAGTTTGATATCCATCCTGAAATGCTTTCCAAAAGCCAAGACTATAGTACTGCTGGAGAATCAGAATTTAAATGTGCTTATAATTATTTTCAATAAGCATATACATATATCATCAGCTCTGATAGCAAATTGAGTGGGGATGGCACCAAATCACCCAATCAGTATCTTCAACAAACCAATGTCAGTTCCGTACTTAAATTAGTCTGAGATTAGGTTGTCTATCACATTTTGATCAAGAAACTGAAAACAATACCATTCAGACATCAACATACGCAAGAATATAAATTTATCCCTCAGAGAGCGCGACAGTAGAAGGGTGGCACAAAATGGAAGATATTTGACTGATTATAACACCTGAGATTTAATTCCACAAACTGCAATGGAACCGAAGTATCAATCACCATGTACAACTAGTAGTCAATCTGATATGCACTGTTTGCATCACTGCACAAGATGGTTTTTACCCCATAAACTTTTAAGTTCAAGGACTTAAACCAAAACAAAACTGTAAAAAATTTAAATCCCAAATTCTCTATGCATAAAATTACTTTGAGAGTTGGATCACTGCACAAGTAAAATGAAGGCAAGAACAGACCTCATTCACTGCAAATGGCAAATATATAAAAGCCAAGAAAACTTGAACTTCTCCCCTTTCTAAATATAGCCACACTCGAAATATCGTGGTCAAGACGCCAATACTTCAAAAAGCAGTACAGCATATGCTACACTGAAACATCATGACAATGTTGAAATATCCAAGAACCACAGCATCAAAGGTTAGACTAACCAACAGGCATATTTAACCTTCAATATGTATTCATCCAATGCAGTTTTCATTTGCAAAGCCTTCTTTACTGGCTTGAAGAGACGGTGGATTTTCTGTTGTTACATGAAAATTTCTTTAAGCTAGTGGTTTTAGAAAACGTCTGACAACTTTAAAAATAGTGGAAGCAGGATTCCAAAATTCTCTTTAGGTATGGCCAATGTAATAGGTCACACCATTTAAAGAACATAACACTTCCTTTTCAGAATGTCTTTGACAATGTGCTGCACAGGAGGTTGCTAAATAAATAGGAGCCCATGGCTTTAGAAGCAAGGTACTGGCATGGGGAGAGGATTAGTTGACTGACAGAAAGCAGAGAGTGGACACATAGGGGTCTTCTTCAGGACAACAGCCAGTAACTAGTGGATCAGTGTTGGGACCATAATTATTCACATTATTCATTAATGATCTGGATGAAGGAACTGAGGGCATTGTTGCTAGGTTTTGAGATGACAAAGATAGGTGGACAACAGGTAATATGGAGAAGGCAGGGAGGCTGCAGAAGGACTTGAACAGGTAAAGAATTAACATATGGAACACAATGTGGCAAAGTGTAAGGTTATGCATTTTGGTTGGAAGAATAGAAGCTTGACTATTTTCCAAATGGGGGAAGGCTTTGAAAATGTGAAGCACAAAGGGAATTGGGATTCTCTTACGGTTAACATGCAGGTTTAACTGGCAGTTAGGAAGGCAAATACAATATCAGCATTCCTTCCAATGCTCGAAAACAAGGGCAGTGATTACTGCGGAGGCTGTATAACCCACTGGTCAGATCACATATTGAGAGTAGTTTTGGATTCTGCATCTAAGAAAGGATACACAGGCCTTGAAGTGAGTCCAGGGGAGCTACACGAGAATGATTCCAAGATTGAGGGGTTTGTCATATGAGGAGCGGTTGAGGATTCTGGGTCTGTAGTTGATGGGAGTTTAGAAGAATAAGGAGAGGGGATCTCACTGAAACTTACAAAAAACAGAGACCTGGACACGGCGACATGGAGAAGTAGGAGAGACTAAGAACCAAGGCACCATCTCAGGACAACCTTCAGAACTGAGATGTGAAGGAATTTCTTCAGCTATAGGGTGGTGAATCTGTGGAACTCAATGCTGTTGAAGTCTGTGGAGGTCAAGTCACAGCATATTTAAGTCAGAGATAGATAGCTTCTTGATGAGTAAGGAGATCAAAGGTTATGTGAAGACATCAGGAAAACGGGATTGAGAAACATATCAGCCATGATTAACTGGCAGAGCAGATTTTATGGACCGAAAGGCCTAATTCCCTCCTTTATCTTATTGTCTTATTATTTTGTTTCATTTATTGGTCAAACCCAACATCTGGTATCAGCTGTTTTTGCAATACTACAAAGCAAAAATCTTATACTTATCAATTCTATAGACTACATAGCCACTTATACATAATTCACACTATTCCAGCCCCCAAATGACACATAATCAGGCTATTCCCCCAACTGCCTCAACTAACATTATACAAACATGTCTCACTGTTACTTTGAAAAATAACTATACATAACACCAGAACAAAACATTCAGCCAAGTCAGACTGCAAAATGACACTCACTAGTGTTGTCTCACAAAGGCTTGAAATTATGCAATCTACCAATGCATCTTTCTTCTTTGACAGTCTTTAACCATACTTGCGCATTAATTTTTTTTTTGCAACATTAGTAGTTTACCTGCTTAACTGTAAAAGAATACAGTCAAAACTTCCTAAGTCCCCAGTCTTACACACACATTCACTCCACAATCAAGACATTCTGGAAACTATTGTAGAATGGATGTGACATTATGTCATGCGTTAATTTCCACTTTTTGTACAGAAAAGGTTAAACCATTGGCAATGACAACACTTGTGTCAGGTTCTGGCCAAGGTCTGGCTAAATGTTTAACCCACCAGTACATGCTATCACTGCATTTCATGATTCAAGAATTAGTTGTGTAAACCAGTTAAAATTTCTACAATAGTCATTCAACTTACAAATGTATTTTTAATTAATTCACAAAAACATAAGACTTACAGTGGTGGGAGCAGGAGCAGGGGGTGGTGCATAAGATGGTCTTTCTGTAACAGAAGAAAATAATAAAACGTTTAATTTTGTTTTATGGGCACATCACATCGATCACATTAATAGGAAAATCCTAATTTTTACTATTCTGTCTCACAAGATGTCTTAAATCTCTTCACTAATCTTCCTGAAGGCAGTGCCTCCCATCAAATACAATTTCATTGGTGACAAGTACATTTTAGTATCTTAACCAAGAGTCCAAGCTTCCAGTGTAACTCATTCAATAAGTACAGTTTCTGCAGGGATTTCCTGATCCCTAACAAATCTTCATATTGGAAGAATTTCCTTTTTATTTATTTAAGTTTGATTAACCAGGGAGAATTCCTGGTCTGAGCTGTCACTTCAGGAGAAAATTTCAATAGGCAGAAAGGAACTTTCCTGAAGAAGGGCTTATGCCCGAAACGTCGATTCTCCTGTTCCCTGGATGCTGCCTGACCTGCTATGCTTTTCCAGCAAAACATGTTCAGCTCAGAAAGGAACTTTCCCAAGGGGAGGACAAACTGAAGAGACCTTACACATCTTGCAATACATGGTTAAGGAACAGGCCGTGTCACAAACCTCTGGAGATTTGTTTTCCTTCTCAGATATCGGATCAAGCAGCAGCTGCATATTTCTACCAGATATGGCTCCATCCCTTTCCAGATGTATGACATTTAAAAAGCTTATTTTCCTCCCAACTTCCCATTTGGAATGAGAAACATAACAATTGTATACTGAGGAGGAGAGAAGCCAGCAGAAATAGAGGAGTTTAATATCAGCACTGGGAGCAGAACTGAGATGAAAGAATTTCCCTTTCAATCTTACAGATTTAAAAGTGCCTAGCAACACAGAGTAAATGGACTAAAGAAATGGAAAAGTTAGAGAGAAGTTGTATTTGGTGACAGGAAGAGAAGTTTTTGTTGGATAAGGAATTATAATGATCTCCCTTATTGTAAAATTACGAAAGAAAATATAGAATTACATTTCTGCAACAACTTTTAGAACATTTGGCTCTGCAGTACTTCAGCAGGCCTTAAGAAGCATAGTCACTGTCGTAATGTAGGAAATCTTAGTTAACTTGCACAGATCAGAATCCCACATGACAGGCAGATATTCCATCAAATGATCCTGGTTGAAGAATAAATATCAACTAAGAAGAACTTCCCTGTTTTTATTTGTACTAGTGCCATGGGGATCTTTTACACCCACCTGGGGCAATTTAACATTTTACCCAAAAAGATTTGTTTTTTGAACTGGTTTTGTGTATTTGTTTGTAATACATCAGTTTATTGAACAAAGTTAAAATCATACTTTTGGAATATTTTAACATTTCGTAAGTATAATATTCAAACACACATCTTCCCTGCACTGGACCACTCCTGCATATAATTACAGACATGCTCAGGTTATTATTACTTCCTGCCTTCCCTCTTCAACCACCAGAACAAACAAACTACATCATTTTGCCACCAAAATGAATACAGATTGCCCACAGAAAGAATGAGCAATTAACGACTAACATAAACAGAGATAACAATGACACAACCATAATTATTTAATAATTTAAGATTGGCAACACTTTGCATTCAATATATGACTTTTTTAAAATCTAAAGAACTATTGGAAAAAGTTGGTGTTTAAATTATAGTTAAAAAATACAAAGATTGATAGCTCAGTGATTGAAAATTAAATTACATAATATGGCACAGAGCCATTTACACCAGGAAGATCCAGTGTCCAAAGCAGTGGGACTTTTAGTTAACTGGCTTTGAGTAGGGCAACAAAGGGTTATATTTGATTCCAGTACTTATAGGCCAGAGAACAAAGAACCTTCCTGGTCATAGTTTGGCTTCAGTAATCAGCCCTCTAATCATACTAAACTATGTTGAAAGGGTTAGTGGTTACTAGAAGCAAAATTCATAACATTGTTAAAGTCAGTTTTATGTATAAAGCATTAGATTTAAAAATGCAAGACATAAAGAGAGACATTTCCTAAGAAAATGGATTTGAACAACAAATGATGAAACTCCACAGAAATGTTGCACAGCAAGTAGATGGGATACCCAATCAAAAGTGACTGATCTTTTATTAGCAGTTCAGCAAGTTTGCATTAATTGGAGCATGCACTCTGTTGGTTTGTAAAAGAATATACTGCATCTCAGTGCAGAACACAGTTTATATACATTATAGTGCACTTAGTAGGCCATCAAACCAATCACACTTCCACTATCTCTGCCAATCAGTAAATGCAGCAAGCACTATGGAAAACATGTCAGCATGGAGGAGAGTGATTTAATTAAAACACTGAGAAAAAGCCCTGGATCCATGCTGAGAAAACAAGGAGTGAAAAATTGTTTCAACTGTGAAGGAGAAAATTTTGTTTCACAAAATTAATGAAGATTAACACAGTAACAATCTTCAGCTGCCATCACAGGTTCAACATCAACATAAACTAGATTGCAGGGTGCAGGTGGAAGAAAGAACAGTCCTGAATCCGGACTTCATGAAACCTTCACCATCCCAAAGTAAATAAAGCTCCAAGTCACTTTGACAAAATCTGTATTTTCTAAATGTTACAGCTAACATTTGCAATTGCATTCAAAACCATATGCAAAATCACAATTGTGTTTTGCTTACTTGACATGATGATGCCACCAGCCTCTTACAATCTGAAATAGAAAGAAAGAAACATTAGCAAAGCAAAATCTTTCAAAAACTGTACATTTAGTCCATTTATTTTCTACATAAAGAACAGCTTGCATTTATATAGAGCTTTGATGACCAGCATAGATTGGGAATGAGTACCACCGTCTCGCAGCTCTATATGCATCAGTAACTTTGAAGAACAATTTTACAGGGAATTATACTCATCCTGACTCAGAAGAGCAGTCAAAAAGTAAGGAGTATTGCTAAAACAGGCCATGATGAAGCTTTCATCATGCACTCATAGGTCAGATAATTAAATCCTAAAGGGGTTTACTTACAATTTACACTGTAAGCGGAACAAGGTGCTGTTTGGTTAGGTGAAGCGTTTTCATCGAGAACACATTGGGGAGCAGTTACCCCAAGGTTTTGATTAATTCAAGGAAGGAAGGTCCACTCTGATTGATCAAGATCTGCCATAAGAAATGGACCAGACACCTGAAAGTTATTGATTTAATTTTAAAAAAGGTACAATGGCGACATGAATACCTTTACCTGCAGAGGACCAATGCCTATGCAGAAATATACATGGCTCCTAGCAAATATTGGAGTCTCATTTTAAGCCCAACTAATGATCATTCTCCACTGTATGATAAAATCTTCAAAGTCATAAATGAGTCTAAGGCTACTAATTTCAGTCTTGAAAAGTACTCAAATTATCATGAAAAATGTAAAGCGTAATTGGCATATTCCTTCAGCTGTAAACAAAAGACACAGTATTGATCATAGGGAAGGTGAGGACTGCAGATGCTGGAGATCAGAGTTGAGAGTGTGGTGCTGCAAAATCACAGCTAGTCAGGCAACATCCAAAGAGCAGGAGAGTCAATGTTTCGGGCACAAGCCCTTCATTAGAAATGAGGCTTTGGATGCTGCTGTCCAGCTGTGCTTTTCCAGTGCTACACTCTCGACAGTACTGATCACACTCAACCACCCAGTGCTTGCAAAACTCAGTACAGTTTCCAACATCAAATAATTATTCAATGGGGCTGGATTTACCCTATGATCCTGAGTATGAAAAGAATTACACTAACAACCAATTTAAGATTACCAAACTCTCAATGTGGTTCACTTAAACTTGCTGAAACCTACATATATATTTGGTTCCTTGCAAACAACATTAACTTGTCCACACACTGCATGTATTCAGTTAAACAAGAGTTTTTAGATTAGATTAGATTAGATTAGATTACTTACAGTGTGAAAACAGGCCCTTCGGCCCAACAAGTCCACACCGACCCACCGAAGCGTAACCCACCCAGACCCATTACCCCTACACCTAACACTACGGGCAATTTAGCATGGCCAATTTGCCTAACCTGCACATTTTTTGGATTGTGGGAGGAAACCGGAGCACCCGGAGGAAACCCACGCAGACACGGGGAGAATGTGCAAACTCCACACAGTCAGTCGCCTGAGGCGGGAATTGAACCCGGGTCTCTGGCGCTGTGAGGCAACAGTACTAACCACTGTGCCACCGTGCCGCCCAAAGAGTTCTGGGGTTACCATTCCATGGTGCTTGAGATTTTGGAGAAGATTGGTAGTGCAGGTTGTAGATCAGGTTGTAAATTTGCTCACTGAGCTGGTAGATTTGTTCTCAGATATTTTGTCACCATGCTCGGTAACATCATCAGTGAACCTCCACTGAAGCGTTTAGCGATCTGCCCCGTTTACTATTTATCTGTCATGGCTTGTTATGGTAGGTGATATCATTTCCAGTTCAGTTTCTGAGAAGTTGGTAAATGGGGTCCACATCTATACGTTTGTTAATGGAGTTCCAGTTTGAATGCCAGGTCTCTAGGAATTCCCGTGCATGTCTTTGATTAGCCTGTCCCAGGATGGATGTATTGTCCCAGTTAGACTGGTCGGTCTTCTGGCAGAAGCAGTAATGCAGAGGTTAGCACAAACAGCCCTTCCCGTGATTCTGCCCAAGCTTTGGGTCCGCTATGTGGATGACACTTTTGTCATCACAAAACACAACAAATTAGAAGAAACCCATAAACAGCATTCTTACCAGAATAAAGTTCACCAAAGAAGATGAGAACAATAACAGACTCCCTTTCCTAGATAGCATAGTAGAACAAAAAGCCAATGGGGAGCTGCAAACCAGCATCTACAGGAAAGCCACACACTGACCAGATATTCAACTATTGGAGCAATCATCCAAACACCCACAAATGGAGCTGCATTAGGACATTATTTAAATGAGCCACAAAACAATGCAGCACCCAGGAGCTATGAGAAGCCAAGGAAAAACACCCGTACGACACATTCAGGAACAACAGGTACCTGATAAGCGCAGTACACCGATTCCTGCACAACAGACATAAACAGGAAGACACAACACACCCAGAGACCCTATCCACCCTACTGTACTCAAGGACATCGCGGAGATGGTGACCAGACTACTCCAGCCTCTCAGCATCATGGTAGCCCACAAACCTACCACCACACTGAAATAGCTCCTGATTAAATTTAAAAGACCCCGTTCCAAAAACCAGCAGAACAAAGGTCATATACAAAAATACCCTGAAAGGACATCAACAAACACTTTACTGGATAAATGAGCAGGAAGCAAGCTACAAGGGTACATGAGCACCAACTAGCCACAAAAAGATATGACGAGCTATCACTGGTATCCATACGCACAGACAAAGAGGGACACCAGTTCGTATGGGATAACATATCCATCCTGGGACAAACTAAACAAAGACACACACGGGAATTCCTCGAGGCCTGGCATTCAAACTGGAAATCCATTAACAAACAGATTGATTTGGACCCAGTTTACCAACCTCTTAGAAACAGAACCGGAAATGATGTCCCCTAGCACAACAAACCGAGACAGATAAATAGCAAGTGGGGCAGATCACCAACGCTTCAGCGGAGATTCACTGATAATGTTACCTAGCGTTGTGATCAAACATTAGAGAACAAATATACCAGCTCAGCGAGCAAATTTACAACCCGATTCCCTGGTGCATTCTCCATGGCATCATCTTGATCAGTCAGAGTCTACCTGGCAACCAATCAACACTCTGTTTCTCATGCAATATAAATGGTGTTCCCTTCAAAATTGGGGTATTCTTACGTCTGTATTGACGGAGTCAAAGATAGAAACTTTCAATACCATGTCTTTTTGTTCAGCAACACTCGTGTAATCTGAGGTATTGGGTCACATCCCAATCCAGACACACGAGGATCTAGACCAAGATTTGCAGTGCAATCAGCCAGTGAAGCAAGGAGGTACTAGAAAGAGAGACATGGGTAGAGTGTAAAAACATTCAGAGGGGACAGGGGGAGAGAAAAGAACTTCAACTCTGACCAATGAGGTGGTACAGTGCCATGTGAACTGAACAAAGGGAAGAACAAAAAGTCTGACAGAAAACACAGTACCCATGCTTTTCATCAGCTGTAATTTTTCAGCAAGACATTAGGGAGAATGTTTGCATTTTCATTTAAAATCTTCTGCTTTAACAGTGAAGACATTTGGGAAATTGCTGTGGTTGCACTATACTCTGCCTCAAGCTGAGAAAGCCCCAAGATCACAAGTGAACACCACATGTTAGCTATGGCTCAATAGGTAATACGGCCACTTTTGAACATGGAAAATTCTGTGTTCAAATCCTACTCCCTTGATTTCAGCAATGTTAATGCTCCAGTGCAAGACTGAAGGAGTGTCGATGGGACTCTAATGTCAATTACTTTCCAATGAAATATTAAACTAAATGCCCCATCTAGCCTCCCAGGTGAATGTAATTGTTCTGAGGAAATCAGGAAAGTTATGCTCAATTTTCTGACCAATATGTACCCCTTAACCAACAAGAATAAAACTGATAACTTGGCCATTATCATCTCACTGTGTACAAAGTGGCTACCATACTACCTATGCAACAGCAGTAACTGCATAGCAAAATCTACCTGATCGGCTATAAAACAACTTGTGATGTTCCACAATTTTAAAGGTGCTATCTAAGTAAAAACTCATTGCCTGTCCTAAATGCACTATATGCTCATGACAGGTTGGCATTGCTCACTAAGTCCCAGGTTCTCACTGCTCCCTGGGTAGACATTTTTCCCAAATGGATGTACAAGTGACTATCTTATAAAGCTAACAGACCCTTAACATTGTGGCACAGTGGTTAACATTACTGCCTCACAGCACCAGAGACCGGGGTTCAATTCCAGTCTTGGGCGACTGTCTATGTGGAGTTTGCATGTTCTCCCCATGTCTGAGTGGGTTTCATCCAGGTGCTCTGGTTTCCTCCCACAATCCAAAGATGTGCAGGTTAAGTAAATTTGCCATGCTAAATTGCCCATAGCTTTCAGGTATGTATAGGTTAGGTGCATTAGTTAGGGGTGAATGTAAAACAATAGAGTAGGGGAATGAGTCTGGGTGGGTTCCTCTTCAAAGGGTTAGTGTGGACTGGTTGGGCTAAAAGGCCTGTTTCCACACTGTAGGGATTCTAAGGCTAGTATAACAAAGAATTCTGGAGAAACTCAATAATTCTGGCATCTCTAGAGAAAAAAAAGTTAACATTTTGAGTCCAGTAGGACTCTTCATTTGAATTAAAAAGATGTTGGAAATTTCTTTTAATATTGATTATACTTTTGACAGACTAAAGGAAAAGGGGTTGAAAATGGTGGAGAAACAGCAAAAGAGATATAAAGTGAAAATGAGTCCTCTAGACCAGACATAACCATCAGACTTTGGGACTATCATACCTCAAGTGAGGGGTGACGTTGTCACTCTGCATCACAAACCAGCTGTCCAGCCAACTAAGCTAACCAATCCCAAACCACCCAGGTTCTGAAGAATCATCAGTCTTGAAACGTTAACTCTTTCTCCCAACAGATTCTGCCTAACCTGCTAAAGTTCTCCAACAATTTCTGTTATCAGTATAATAGTCGAAGACAAAAACACAGAGTCCAAAAGAGAGGCATTAGAAAAGCACAACAGGTCAAGCAGCATCCAAGGAGAGACAGTTGATGTTTCAGGCATAAGCCCTTCACCAGGAATGATGAAGAGCTTCTGCCCAAAGTGTCGATTCTCCTGCTCCTTGGATGCTGCTTGATGTGCTGTACTTTTCCAACGCCAGTCTTTTTGACTCTTACTTCTCCAGCATCTGCAGTCCTCACTTTCTCTTATTATACTGATAACATCCTGATCCTCCTGTCCTACAGTAGAAGCATCTTGTGTGTATACATCATTTACAGTTCCAAATATCTTAGCTGGGTCACTCTCCATTCATTCCCTTTTATCTTCCCAAGATTCGCAAGGGGTGGCACGGTGGTTCAGTGGTTAGCACTGCTGCCTCACAGCAGCACGGACCCAGGTTCAACTCCAGCCTCAGGTGACAATCTGTGTGGAGTTTATACATTCTATGGGTGCTCTGGTTTTCTCCCACAACCCAAAGATGTGCAGGTCAGATGGATGGGCCATGCTAAATTGCCCATAGTGTTAGGTGCATTAGTAAGAGGGAAATGGATCTGGGTGGGTTACTCTTTGGAGGGTTGATGTAGATTTGTTGAGCTGAAGGACTTGTTTCTACACTGTAGGGGAATCTAGGTAAAAACAAGGACTGCAGATGCTGGAAACCAGATTCTAGATTAGAGTGGTGCTGGAAAAGCACAGCAGTTCAGGCAGCATCCGAGGAGCAGGAAAATCGACGTTTTGGGCAAAAGCCCTTCATCAGGAAGAGAGGCAGAGTGCCTGCAGGGTGGAGAGATAAATCTGTAGGGGAAACTAATCTAAATTTGGAGCGACACATTGACCTAGTGGTTAGCAGTGTGGCCTCACAGCACCAGGGACCTGGGTTTGATTCCAGCCTCAGGGTTTGCTCCCACATTCCAAAGATATGCATGTTAGGTGAATTAACTATGCTAAATTGCCCATAGTGTTCAGGGATGTGTAGGTTGGGGGTAAATGTAGAGGCATGAGTTTGGGTGGGATACTCTTCAGAGGGTCAGTGTGGATTGTAGAGTCGAATGGCCAGTTTTCCCGCTGTAGGGATTCTATGGGAAAAAAAACTTTGTCCCTAATTTAATTCATTGAATCAGTCACCCCATCAGTTCCAGAATATTACCCATGACTGTATGCTGCAGCACCCATAGTGAACCTCAAAAACTCCCTTATCACCCCATCCCGAGTACCCCTCCCCCACAGATCAAACTTGGACTCACGGAGAGCGCGGGGAGTCTCGGGCCTATCCCGGGGGCGGGAGTCCTGTGTCCAGCTGGAGCCGCAGGCTGCACTCTGTCCGCTGTCACCGATTCCGGGGGAATGGACGTCCGGTACCGGGGGGGGGGGGGTACCACAGGGGCCGGGGGCCGTGTTCTCTGTCCGGTGTCACCGGTGGCGGGGTGAGGTGTGGATGGGTGTCCGGGGGCCGGGAGGTTGGGGTCAGGGTCTGGAGCCCCGGGGCCGGGGGCGGGAGGCGCGCGGATGGAGCGCGAGCGGCTCCTATGGTCCGGGGGCACCGAGCCCGCACATTCCACACAAATCAAACCCGGCCATAGCGGCCGGAGAAAACTCTCCCGATAGCCGAGAGACAGCCGCCGCCTCGGACTGACCCGATCTGTACCACTAAACCTCCACGCTGGGCCCGCCGGAATTTTATAAAATTATAAACAACTCCGCCGAATCTGCAAAGCACTTTTCAAAAGTCCCGACTGAAGGCCAAATATCAATGTAATTCCCAACCGTACATTCGAGCCTCCAAATAAAGTTCAGTTCTATAAATTAAACAAACCCTAATTGACGCTGTTACAATTTCGATTATTATAGATCGTTGTGTGGATGTTATAAAATCAATTTCCTTTTTAATAGAAAACATTTCATAAGAATGTGCTGCTAGAGACTGTAAATCTACTGTGGTTCTTTGAATAGAACTGTCTGATCTAAGGTTCATTTACTGTATTGTTTCCTTCACACTGATTTATTTTATCTCCTCTCTCACTGAGAAACCTCCTTATCCTGAGAAATGTTAATTCCAATTTGCTGCAGAACTGGGAACGTGACACATAGTCACTGAAATTCAACAGGTAAGGGACAATATTCAAACATTTCAATGTACCCAACTCCTGTCAAATAACAGTCTGGGCAGGCAGTTACTGGTGACTGTGAAACCCCATGAACATGGCCACGAAATGGGGTTAGGGATTGCTATCAGAGCCTGTGGGGTGAATGAAGATTGTCTCCACGCCAAATTAGCAAGGGAGTGAGGTTACATGAAACTAAAACTTAAAATTTAGTTGGTAATTATTTCTCAATACTGTAGTGCTACTGATGATCCTTCGGGTGACCATCCTCCAAGGCAGACTTTGGGACAGGCAGCAGTGAAAAGTGGCCGTGCAGAGGCTGATAGCTAAGTTCCATACCCAAAGGGAGGGCCTCAACCGGGACCTTGGGTTCATGTCACATTACGGGTGACCACCATTGCACTTTACACACACACATATATATACACACACAGACGTGCACACAGGCAGACACACACACTCCCATATGCACCCCCTCAGACTTCAGACACTCTGCACTCACTACACACACACACACACTTTCTCACACTCACAACCCCCAACCCAGACAGACACACACACACACACAGACAAAGACCCATATGCACACATATTTTGTGGGGTGAATTTGTACTTTCAGGGTTACATTGTACTTTGCTCAAAAACTGCATACATTCATGTAGAACTCCATTACCTCACTTTTTAGATTAGAATCAATCTAACCATCATGGCAAAGACAGAACACAGGGGGCCTACACCTTCAACATATTGTCTAGCTATCACCATTGTTAACAGCTAACCTAAGAATGCAACTTTTTAAAAAAAGGTTTTGTGATTTACACATGAAAGAAGTGAAACTGTCATGGTATTCTAACTGATGAAATGCTTAACAGACAATCAATTTTTCAATGTATAATTTCAGTTACATCACACTTAATTTTTGCTATATATTCTGTGTGTTAGGATTGAGCCCTCCACTACCACCTGATGAAGGAGCAACACTCCGAAAGCTAGTGTGATTCCAATTAAACCTGTTGGACTATAACCTGGTGTTGTGTGATTTTTAACGTAGTGCTACTGTTGCTGGTTAAGCAATCCAGAGACAAAGTAAGGTGATGGATAAAAATGAAAACTGCTGGAGAGACTCAGCAGGTCTGGCAGCATCTGTGGAGAGAGAAACAAGAATTAACGTTTTGGGTCCAGTATGATTACTTCAGGATGTTGCTTTTATTTTCATGTCCCAGGGACTCATGTTCAAAATTAAAAACAAAATCTGTAATTAAAAGTCTGATGATGACCATGTAACCATTGTTGTAGAAATTCATCGAGTTTGGTCATGCTCATTCAGGTAAAATAACTACTATCCTTACCAGTTGGGCCACATATATATCAAAAGGAATGTGGTGGACTCTTAATTGGGGAGGCAATGGCATCGTGGTAATAAAGCTGGGCTCATAATTCAAAACACTCCCACATTTGAATCCCCCCACAGCAGACGTTGATATTTGAATTCAATATAATGTAGAGTTTTTTAATATGTGGATAAATCCCCATGACCTGACAGGTGTACCCAAACATTTTGTGGGAAGCTAGAGAAGTGATTGCTGGGTCTTTTGCTGAGGTATTTGTATCATCGGTAGTCACAGGATAGGTGCCAGAAGACTGGAGGTTGGCTAACTTGGTGCCACTGTTTAAGAAAGGTGGTAAGGACAAGCCAGGGAATTATAGACCAGTGAGCTTGACATCGGTGATGAGCAAGTTGTTGAAGGGAATCCTAAGGGACACACCCTTCCTATAATGCGGTGACCAGAACTGCACGCAGTACTCCAGGTGCAGCTTTACCAGGTCTTGTATCGTGAAGCATGACCTCCTGGCTCTGAAACTCACACCCCCACCAATAAATGGCAACACCCTATATGCCTCCTTAACAACCCTGTCAACCTGGATGGCACCTTCAGGGATTTATGCAACCGGACACAGAGATCTCTCTGTTCATCTACGCTACTAAGAATTTTATCATTAGCCCAGTACTTTGCATTCCTGTTACTTCTTCCACACTTTTCTGCATTAAACTCTATTTGCCTCTTCTCAGCCCAGCTCTGCATCTTATCTATGTCCCTCTAACCCACAACACCTTTCAGCACTATCCACAATTCTGCCTATCTTAGTGTCATCTGCAAATTTACTAACCCATCCTTCTATGCCCACATCCAGATCCTTTATAAAAATGTCAAACAGCAGTGGCCCCAAAACAGATCCTTGTGGCACACCACTAGTAACTGAATTCCAGGATGAACATTTCCCATCTACCACCACCCGTTGTCTTCTTTCAGCTCGCCAATTTCTGATCCAAACCGCTAAATCACCTTCAATCCCGAAACTCTGATGTGTGCAATAGCTTACTGTGTGGAACCTTATCAAACACCTTACTGAAGGCCATATACACCACATCAATTGCCTTACCTTCATCCATCTGTTCAGTCACCTTCTCAAAGAACTCAATAAGGTTAGTGAGGCATGACCTACCCTCACAAAACCGTGTTGACTGTCCCTAATCAAATTACACCACATCAATTGCCTTACCTTCATCCATCTGTTCAGTCACCTTCTCGAAGAACTCAATAAGGTTAGTGAGGCATGACCTACCTTCACAAAACCGTGTTGACTGTCCCTAATCAAATTATTCCTTTCGAGATTATTATAAATCCTATCTCTTGTAACCTTTTCCAACACCTTACCCATTCATTATTTGGATGAGAACATAGGAGGTAAAGTTAGTAAATTTGTAGTTGGCACAAAAATTAGAGGTATAGTGGACAGCAAAGAAGGTTACCTCAGATTACAACAGGATCTGGACCAGATGGGCCAATGGGCTGAGGAGTGGCAGATGGAGATTACTTTAGATAAATGAGAGGTGCTGCATTTTGTGAAAGCAAATCAAGGCAGGACTTATACACTTAATGGTAAGGTCCTAGGGAGTGTTGCTGAACAAAGAGACCTTGGAGTGCAGGTTCATAGCTCCTTGAAAGTGGAGTCGCAGGTAGATAGGATAGTGAAGAAGGCGTTTGGTATGCTTTCCTTTATTGGTCAGGCAACTGAGTGTAGTAATTAGAAGGTCATGTTGTGGCTGTACAGGACATTGGTTAGGCCACTTCTGGAATATAGCATGCAATTCTGGTCTCCTTCCTATCGGAAGGATTTTGTGAAACTTGAAAGGGGTCAGAAAAGATTTCCATGAGTTGGAGCTCTGGGGAGAGGCTTAATAGTCTGGGGCTGTTTTCACTGGGGTATTGGAGGCTGATGGGTACCTCGGAGGTTTATAAAATTATGAGGGGCATGGATAGGATAAATAGATAAGGTCTTTTCCCCTGGGGTGGGGGAATTCAGAACTAAGAGGGCATAGGTTTAGGGGGAGAGGGGAAAGATATAAAAGGGACCTAAGGGACAATATCTTCATGCAGAGGGTGGTACATGTATGGAATGAACTGCCAGAAGAAATGGTGTAGGCTGGTACAATTGCAACATTTAAAAGGCATCTGGATGGGTATATGAATAAGAAGGGTTTGAAGGGATATGGGCCAGGTGCTGACAAATGGGACTGGATTAGGTTGCAATATCTGGTTGGCATGGACAGGTTGGACGGAAGGCTGTTTGTGCTGTACATTTCTATGACTAAAAGCTCATCTAATGGAAATTAATGTTGTTTAAAAATCCATCTGTTTCATTAATGCCTTTTTAGTGTTGGAAATCTGCCTCCCTTACCTAGGCTGGCTAATATACAACTATAGACCCATAGCAATGGTTGAAATTCCTAATGAAGGGCTCCGGCCTGAAATGTTGATTTTCCTGCTCCTCGGGTGCTGCCTGACCTGCTGTGCTTTTCCAGCAACACACTCTCAACACTGAAATTCTGGTCCAGTCAGCAGTGTCCACAGCCTGAGACAGACTAAAAATTGATAAATAACTGCCTCCATGCTGGCCACAAAAGCCATTCTGTTCTGTCAAATAGTAAAATGCAGTGCAAAAGGAATGAAACTAGGTCAATCACCTGGCATTGACCTCAGCACAGGAAAGAACAACAGCTAAAACAATTCTGTCAACCCTGCAATATCCTGCTTACCAAGATCTGGGGGTGGTACCAAAATTGGGAGAGCTGTCTCACAAACATGATAAGCAATAGTATCACAGAGTCACACTCATGTGATCGTAACTTGCATACAGTGTCCCAGGTATACTATCTTCTGGGTCATCCAGCAGAACCATCCACCATCAAGGAGAAGCTGTCTTGAGAATCCTCAACATTGATTCTAGAGCCCATAGAGTCTCATGGTATCAGGCCATATATGGGCAAGGAAACCTCCTGCTGATTACCACCAAGTGGTCCCACCCCCTGAGCTGATGTAGAGGCAGCATGAACTTGTCACACCGCAGCCAAGCTTTTCAAGTTTGTCTACAACACTGATATTGATTTGACAATGTGGATAATTGCCCAGTTATGTTCTGTGTACTAAAAGCAGGACAAATCAAATTTGGCCAATTACTGCCTCATCAGTCTCAATCATCAATAAAGTGATGGACGGTGTCAGTACAGAGCTATCAATCAGTACCTGCTCAGCAATCACCTGCTCAGTGACACCCAGTTTGGGTTCCCCCAGGGCCACTCAGCTCCTGACCTCATTACAGCCTTGGCTCAAACATGGACAAAAGAGCTGGATTCCAGAGGGACAGTTGTTGACATCAAGACCATATTTGACCAAGTGTGGTAACAAGGAGCCCTAGAAAGGTCTGAGTCAATGGGAATCAGCTGGAAGACTCTCTGCTGTCTAGTGTCATACCTGGCACAAAGAAAAATGCTTATTGAAGGTGAGTCACCTCAGCTCCAGTTCATCTCCGCAGGAGTTCCTCATAATATTGTCCTAGACCCAAACATCTTCAGCTACTTCATCAATGATCTTCTATCCATCATCAGGTCAGAAGTTCACTGATGTTTGCATAATGTTCCAAACCATTTGTGACTCCTCAGATACTGATGCAGTTCTTGTCCAAATGCAAGATCTAAACAACATTCAAGCTTGGGCTGACAAGTAGCAACTAACATTCACACCACATAAATGTCAGGAAATGAACATCTCCAATAAGAGACAATCTAACTATCGCTCTTGACAGTCAATGACATTACCATCACTGAAGCCCCCCACTATCAACAATCTGGGGATACCATTGACCACAATCTGAACTGGACTGACCGTATAAATAGACTCCTACAAGAGCAGGGCGAAAGTGAGGACTGCAGATGCTGGAGATCAGAGTGATGCTGGAAAAGCACAGCAGATCAGGCAGCATCCGAGGAGCAGGAAAAATCGACTTTTTGGGCAAAAGCCCTTCATTCCTGAGCAGACCCAGAGGCTAAGAATCCTGTAGCATATAGCTCACTTCCTGACTCCCCAAAGCCTGTCCAGCATTTACAAGGCACAAACAGAGTTGAAATATGTGGCGCTGGAAAAGCGCAGGAGAGTTGGCATTTCAGGCATAAACCCTTCATCAAGAATATGGAGGGGGAAGGAGGCTGAGAGATAAATGGGGGGTATGGGTGAGACTGGGGGGAAAATAGCTGGGAAGGCAATAGGTAGGTGCAAGTGGGGGGTAATTGTGATAGGTTGGTGGGATGGGTGGAGTGGATAGGTGGAAAGGAAGATGGACAGGTAGGACACTTCTAGAAGGCGGAGCCAAGTTGGAGGGTTGAATCTAGGATGAGGTGGGGGGAAGGGAGATTTGGAAACTAGCGAAGTTAATTGTTGATGCTGTGTGGTTGAAGGGTCCCAAGGTGGAAGAAGAGGTGTTTTTCCTCCAGTTGGCAGGTGGCTTATATTTGGCGGTGGAGGAAGCCCAGGACTTGCATGTCCTTGTGGGAGTGGGGAGGGGGAGTTGAAGTAGTTGGCCACAGGGCGGTGGACTTGTTTAATGCATGTGTCCAGAGATGTTCCCTGAAACATTCTGTGAGTTGAAGTCCTGTCTCCCAGATGTAGAGCAGACCACATCGGGAGCAATGGGCGCAGTAGATGAGATAGGTGGGTGTGCAGGCAAATCTCTGCCAGATGTAGAAGGATCCTTTGGGCCCTTGGAGGCAGGTGAGGGGGGTGGTGTGGGTACAGGTTTTACACCTCATGTTGCAGCAAGGAAAGATGCTGAGAGGGGAGGTGGGTTGGTGGGGTGCGTGGACCTAAGGAGGGTGTCACGGGGGAAATAGTCTCTGTGGAAAGCAGATAGGGGTGGGGATGAAAATTTATCTTTGGGGTGGAGTCTGACTGTAGGTGGCAGAGATGGTGGAGGATAATGCACTGTATCCGGAGATTAGTGGGGTGGAAGGTGAGGAGCATCGTAGTTCTATCCTTGTTGCGGTTCGAGGGTTGGGGATTCAAGGGCAGAGGTGCAGGAAGTGGAGGAGATGCACAGGAGGGCATTATGATCATGTGGGAGGAGAAATTGTGGTCCTTAAAATAGGAGGCCATCTGGGATGTCCTGGAGTGTGATGGAATACTCCCACATGGCTAGATGAGAGTAGCTCCAACAACAAGAAGCTTGACACCAACCAGTACAAAGCACCTCACTTGGTTAACACCACACCCACAAATATTCACTTGCTCCACCACCAACCTCAGTAGCAGCAGTGTGTACTATCTACAAGATGCACAACAGAAATTCACCAAGGGTCCTTAGATAGCACCTTCCAAACCCACGACCACTTCCTTCTAGAAGGACAAGGACAGCTGATACATGGGAACACCATCTGCAAGTTTCCCTCCTAGCCAGTCACCATCCTGACTTGGAAATATATAGCCATTCCTTCACTGTCACTGGGTCAAAATCCTGAAACTCCCTCACTAAGGGCATTTTGGGTCTATCTATAGCACATGGACTACTGCACTTGGTACAACAGCCAAAAGGCACCCTTAAGGAGACAGACAACCAAAGTATGGTACATCCCTTGAATTGTTGGGGGGGAAGGGAAAGGGAAAGCAACAGGAAGTATGGTGATAAATGAAAAGGTTTAAGTTCAAGGCAGACTATGAAAGAAGCAAAAATGAAGCATAACTCAGGAAATATTAGAGATGTTGTGAATCATGACAGTAAGAAAGTTAGTATGAAGGCGCTTTACCTCAATGCTCGCAGCATTTGTAACAAGGTTAATGAGTTAACAGCCCAAATCATCGCAAATAAAATGAGTTGATAGCCATCACGGAGACATGGTCACAGGATGGTCATGACTGGGAATTAAATATCCAGGGATACCAGACTATTCAGAAGGACAGACAGGAATACAAGGGAGGTGGTGTAGCTCCGATATTCAAGGATGACATCAGGGCAGTGCTGAGAGATGATACAGGTTCTATGGAGAATGAGGTCAAATCCATTTGAGTGGAAATGAGGAATTCCAAGAAGAAAATGTCACTGATGGCGTAATCTATAGACCACCAAATAATAACATCACATTGGGGCGAGTAATAAACAAGGAAATGACTAAGTTCTGGATTAGTGGTGCTGGAAGAGCACAGTAGTTCAGGCAGAAATGACTAATGCCTGCAAAAATGGTTCGGCTATTATGGGGAATTTTAATCTGCATGTAGATTTGTCAATCCAGCTTGGTCAGGGTAGCCTTGCGGAGGAGTTCATTGAGTGTACCTGTGAAAGTTTTCTTGAACAGTATCTAATGGAACCAACGGGGGAGCAAGCTATCCTAGATCTGGTCCTGTGTAATGAGACAGTAATAATTAATGACTTCATAGTCAGGGATCGTCTTGGAAGGAGTGATCACAGTTTGGTTGAATTTAGAATACAGATGGAGAATGTGAAGATAAAATCCAATCCCAGGGTCCTATGCTTGAATAAAGGGGACTATGATAGAATGAAGGAGGACCTGGTTAAAGTCGACTGGAAACAGAGACTTTATGGTGGAACAGTTGATGATGAGTGGAGGACCTTCAAAGCAATTTTTCAAAGTGCTCAGCAAAAGTATATTCCAGTGAGAAGGAAGGACTGGAAGTGGAGGGGTAATCTGCCATGGGTGTCTAAGGAAATAAGAGATGGAAATGTGTTGCTGGAAAAGCGCAGCAGGTCAGGCAGCATCTAGGGAACAGGAGAATCGACGCTTCTTCATGAAGGGCTAATGCCCGAAACGTCGATTCTCCTGTTCCCTAGATGCTGCCTGACCTGCTGCGCTTTTCCAGCAACACATTTCCATCTCTGATCTCCAGCATCTGCAGACCTCACTTTCTCCTGTCTAAGGAAATAAGGCAGGCTGTCAAAGTAAAAGAGAAGACATACAAAGTGGCCAAAAACAGCAGGAATCTAGAGATTGGGAAAACCTTAAAGGGCAACAGAAAGCCACAAAAAGAGCAACAAAGGAAAGTAAGATCGAGTATGAGAAAAAAACTAGCACAGAATATAAAGACAGATAGCAAAGGTTTCTATAAATACATAAAACAAAGAAGAGTGTCTCAAGTAAATGTTGGTCCTTCAGAGGATGAGAAGGAACAGTTAGTTATGGGACATGATGAAATGGCTGAGGTACTGAACAGGTACTTTGCATCGATGTTCACAGTGGAGGTACTAATAACACGCCAGTAAGTGACGAAGAGATGAAGGTAGGTGAGGACCTGGAATCAATTATTATTATGGAAGAGCTAATGTTGGATAAGGTAATAGAGCTAAGGATAGATAAGTCTCCTGGCCCTGATGGAATGCATCCCAGAGTACTAAAAGAAATGGCGGGAGAAATAGCAGATGGACTGGTGATTAGTTTCCAAAACTCATTGATTTCTGGGGCAGTCCCAGCAGATTGGAAAATAGCAAATATGATGTCACTGTTTAAAAAGGAAAGTAGACAAAAGCGGGGGAATTATAGACCAGTGAGCTTCACCTCTGTAGTGGGGAAGATGCTGAGTCAATTATCAAAGAAGAAATAGCAGGCCATCACGAAAGAAATTGTCCCATTGTACAGACACAGCATGGGTTCATGAAGGGCAGGTCATGCTTCACAAATCATTTGGAATTAATGAAGACATTTCAAGCAAGGTGGACAATGGGGACCCGGTGGATGTGGTGTACCTAGACTTCCAAAAGGCTTTTGACAAGATGCCGCACATGAGGCTGCTGCATAAGATAAGGATACATGGTGTTAGGGGTAGAGTATTAGCGTGGATAGAGGTTTGGTTGACTGACAGGAAACAAAGAGTGGGGATAAATGAGTGCTATACTGGTTGGAAATCAGTGACTAGCGGTGTGCCTCCGGGATCGGTTGTTGGCACCACAATTATTTACAATTTATACAGATGATTTGGAGTTGGAGACCACGTGTGGTGTGTCAAAGTTTGCCGATGACACTAAGATGAGTGACAGAGCAATGTGTGCAGAGGACTGTGAAACTTTGCAGAGGAACATAGGTACATTGAGTGAATGGGCAAAGGTCTGGCAGATGGAGTACAATGTTAGCTAATGTGAAGTAATATATTTTGGTCGGAGTAACAACAAAATAGATTATTAATTGAATGGTAAAAAGTTGCAGCATGCTGCTATGCAGAGGGACCTGGGTGTCCTTGTGCATGAATCACAGGAGGTTGGTCAGCAGGTTCAACAGGTAATTAGGAAGGCAAATGGAATTTTGTTCTTCATTGCTAAAGGGGTTGAGTTTAAATGCAGGGAGGTAATATTAAAGCTGTACAAGGCACTGGTGAGGCCACATCTGGAGTACTGTGTGCAGATTTGGTCTCCTTACTTGAGAAAGGATGTACTGGCACTGGAGGGGGTGCAGAGGAGGTTCACTAGATTGATTCCGGAGTTGAGGGGGTTGGATTATGAAGAGAGACTGAGTAGATTGGGATTATATTCATTGGAATTCAGAAGAATGAGGAGGGATCTTATAGAAACATATAAAATTATGAAGGGAATCAATAACATAGAAGCAGATAGGATGTTTCCAAGGTAGGTGAGACTAGGACAAGAGGGCATGGTCTCAAGATTAGAGGAAGCAGGTTTAAGGAACTTCTTCACCCAGAGGGTTGTTAATCTATGGAATTCCTTGCCCAGGGAAGGAGTTGATGCTACTTCAGTAATCACTTTAAAAGCTAGGCTGGATACTTTTTTGAAAAATAAAGGAATTAAGGGATATGCTGAAAACACGGGTAAGTGGAGCTGAGTCCCCGAAAAGATTAGCTAAGACCTTATTGAGTGGTAGAGCAGGCCCGAAGGGCCAGATGGCCTGCTCCTGCCCCTGCTCCTAGTTCTTATGTTCACATGTATCACAATTGGTAACCCTATACTGTTGAAACTCAGTTCATTTTTGGCAGTATTGTTACCAATGCCAATTAAAGGTTCTTTGCATACAGACTCTCAAGACTACTCTGCCATTCAACACGATTACAGTCAACTTGACCTTGGCCTCAATTTCGCTTTCCAGCCTAATCTCCACAAGTCTTGACTTCCTAAAATCTATCTCAGCCTAGCACATATTCAATCATTCAGTTTATACAGTTTCCTGAGCAGAACTTCCAAAGATTCAAATACCTCAACCAGTCTTTGTCACAATGTTACACATTTCCATAATTCTCTTAATTATTTACACTTCTAGTTTTTTTTCTTTTTCCCCAATTCAGCACATTTTCTGTCAACTCTTTTCCTTTCCATTTCTTGTCGAACTATTATTTATGCTGGAGGCTTTCCCTACATTTACCAGTTTTTGGTTGTTTTGCAGCTGTTTTATTTCTAAATTGTGTTAAGGTATTGCACCAGCCTAGTGCAAATGGAGCCCATATAGTTCCTTCCAACTGTGAAACAGAATCCTTGTTCAGACATGTGCTCACCACCCTTATCAGTCCAACAGCAATTTATATATGTCTCAGGTATGATCCTGAGATAATAATCATTGACATCTACTTTGTTAGTTTTATGCTTAAGGTTCCTGGAAGTTTCCAAACAATACCTCCTGCTTACTGCTCCATAAGATCTTAGTTCCAACACAGGTCACAAACATAGATCACAGCTACTGTATCCCCCTCCTCCCCCTCCAATACTCATAAGACCAGAAGATATAGGAGCAGAACTTAGTCATTCGGCCCATCAAATCTGCTCCACCGTTTGATCATTGCTGATATGTTTCTCAACCCCATTCTTCTGTCTTCTCCTCATAACCCTTAAACCCCTCACAAATCAAGACTTTAACTAACTCTCTTAAATACGCTGAATGACTTGGCCTCCACCGCCTTCTATGCATTGAGTTTCACAGATTAACCACCCACTGGCTGAAGAAATTCCCCGACATTTCAGTTCTAAAGCGTTGTCCCCTCATTCTGAGGATGTGTCCTTGGATCCTAGCGAATGGAAACGTGTTTTCCATGTCCACTCTATCCAGGCCTGTCAGTATTCTACAATTTTCAATCAGATACCCCCCTCATCTAAACTCCATTGAGTACTGACCCGTAGTCCTCAACTGCTGCCCATATGACAAGCCTTTCATTCCTGGCATCATTCTTGTAAATCTCCTCTGAACTCTTTCCAAGGCCAGCACATCCTTATTTAGATGCAGGACTGCTCACAGTGTTGCAAATGCAGTCTGCACACACTATTAGGAGAAAATGAGGACTGCAGATTCTGGAGATCAGAGTTGAGAGTGTAGTGCTGGAAAAGCACGGCAGGTCAGGGCTGGCGAAGGGCTTATGCCCAAAACGCCGATTCTCCTGGTTCTCGGATGCTGCCTGACCTGCTGTGCTTTTCCAGCACCACACTCTTGCCCACAATATTATTCAGCCTCAACAGTAGATCCCTGCTGTTGTATTCTGAGCCTATCAAAATGAATTCTAGCATTGCATTTGTCTTCCTAACTACCATCTAAAACAGTATGTTAACCTTAAGAGAATCCTGAACTCAGACTCCTAAGTCCCTTTGAGCTACAGATTTCCAAAGGGTTTCCCATTAAAAAAAAGTCTCCTATTCTTCCTACAAAAGTGCATAACCTCACACTTACGTACACCATATTCTTTGCTTCCTAGCCTACTCTCCTAACTTGTCCAAGTCTTTCTGCAGCCTTCCTTTTTCCTCAGGATTACCTCCAACTATCTTTGTGTCATCTGTAAATTTGACAACAATGCCCTCAGTTCCTTCATCCAGATCATTAATGTACAACAAGAGTAATTGTGTGCCTACCACTGACCATGTGGAATTCCACTAGTCAGCAGCTGCCATCCTGAAAATGATCCCTTTATCCCCACTCTCTGCCTTCTGCCAGTCAGCCAGTCCTCTATTCATACCAGTACCTTGCCCCTAACACCATAGAATCTTATTTTATTTAGCAGTCTTCTGTGTGGCATATTTCTAAGGTCTTCTGAAAATCGAATTAAATCACATGCACTGACTCTGCTTTATCAAACTCATTTGTTACCTCTTCAAAAATTCTGACTGATTTGCAAGACATGTGGTCCCCTTGATGAAGTTGTGCTGACTCAGCCCTATTTTACCATGTACTTCCTGCAAGTACTCCGCAGTCTCATCCTTAATAATGGACTCTAAAATTGTACCAATGACTGAGGTCAATATAATCAGCCTGTAGTTCCATGTCTTCTGCTTCCCTCCCTTCTTAAACAGGGGTGTTACATTAGCCATTTTCCAGTGCTCTGGCATCCTTCCTGACTGCAGTGATTCCTGAAAAATCACCACCAATGCCTCCACAATCTCCTCACTTATTTCCTTCAGAACTTTGGGGTGTAGTCCATCTGGTCCAGGTGTTCTAACCACCTTCAGACCTTTCATCTTCCCCAGCATCTTCTCCTTCATGATGGCCACTACACTCTGCCCCCGACTCTCTTGAAGTTCTGATATGCTGCTGGTGCTTGCCTCTGTGAAAACTAATACAAAGTACCTATTCAGTTCCTCTGCCATTTCTTTGTTCCCCATTACTACTTCTCCAGCCTCATTTTCCAGTGGTCCTATATGCTTTGCCTCTCCCTTACCTTTTACATATCTAAAATAACTCTTATAATTGTTTTTTATATTACAAGCTAGCTTACCCTCATATTTCATCTTCTCCCCTCTTATTGCTTTTTTAGTTAACCTGTGATGGTTTTTAAAGGCTTCCCATTAATCTTCACCACATTTGTGTTTGTTTTCTTTTGCTTTTATGCTGACCTGACTTCTCTTGTCAGTCATGTTGCCTCATTTTCCCGTTCTTCCTAGGGATAAATTTCTGCTGTGCCTCCCAAATTACCCCCAGAAAGTTTTGCCATTGCTGCTTCATCATCCTCCCTGTAGGCTTCCTTTCCAATCAACTCAGACCAGCTCTTCCCACATGTTTTTGTAGTGACCTTTACTCAATTGTAATGCTGTTACATCTGATTCCAGGTTCTCCCTCTTAAACTGCAGTGTGAATTCAATCATATTATGCTCATTGTCCCCTGGGGCATTAACTTGTAGGGTTGGATGGCCTGTTTTGTGCTCCAAATTCTCCTGACTCCAGCTGGGAATAAGCTATCATTAATGGCTCAGAACCTCAGAGGGCCAGTCTATCTAAAAAAGATTCCAAAGGTAGATTGGATTTTGGCAGGCTTACACTGATAAATTACTGACAATTAAAGTTTGCCTCATAATTATACAAGACTTTTGTTCGATTGTTTTGCAGATGTTAAATCTGTTGTGAAAGAATCATTGGCGCATATATTCATTATGTTACCAAAAACCTCTTTAATAATAGTTTTAAAAATTGCCATTTATTAATTTACTGTGTTGTTGCCGTGGCAATTTAGTTTGAAGTCGGTTTCTGTGTCTACAGTTACTATCTTATGTACTTCTGTGGGGTCACGGCAATCATGTCACTTTAGGTTGAAAAAAAACCGAAAGAATTGCGGACACTGGAAATTAGAAAATAAAAACAGAAATTGCTCAGCATGTGTGACAGCACCTGAGAAGTGAAATCAGAGTTAATGTTTCATGTCCAATGACTCTTCCTCAGAACAATTGTTGATGTAGTTTGAATAAATCAACTTTCTCCAGTCTTGTCTTACAAAATAACTCTCTGAGCAGTAGTACTCTCTGTTATACTGATAACTAGGGAGTTGATACGGGATTTACTGAAGCTGGCATATTTAAGAAGTTTCCAGATTTGAGCAGCAGCTATCAGCACTATGTTACTGAACTCATCTGGGAAAAAAAGTGAAGGGAGAAGGACTGCCTTTGACAGCAAGGCAGCAGTTTGCAGACTGCTGCATTAAGGAGCAAAGGAGCCCGAGCAAAACTGGAGAGAATGGGAAGCAGCGTGAAAATTCTCTGCTGAAACAAAAGAAGATGGTTATAGTTGTTTGGGGTCAGTCATTTCAGCTCCAGAACATCTCTGTAGGCATTCGTCAGGATGGTGTCCTAAGCCCAATTGCTTCATCATAACGTCAGAAGTGGGGATGTTCACCGATGATTATACAATGTTCAGCACCATTTGCTACTCCTCAGATACTGAAGCAGTCCATCTCCACTGCACAAACATCCAAACAATATCCAGGTTTGGGCTGATAAGTAGCAAGTAACATGCCACACAAGTGCCTGGCAATTACCTTTTCCAATCAGAGAGTATGTAGCCACCTCCCCTTTAAATTCAATGGCATTACCATTTCTGAACTCACCACTGTCAACAGTCTGGGATTACCATTGACCAACAACGGAACCGGACTAGCTATATAAATATAGTGGTTACAAGAGCAGGTCAGAAACTGGGAATTCTGTGCTAAGAAACTCACTTCAAAGTCCACAACCACTACTATCTAGAAAAACAAGGGCAGCACATACATAGGAACACCACCATCTGCAACTTCCACTTCAAGTCACTCACCGTACTGACTCAGAAATATATCAATGTTCCTTCAGTTTCACTGGGTCAAAATCCTGGAATTTTCTTCCTGATGGTACGTGAGCATACTTAAACCACCCATGATACAGCATTTACTGGCTCAACGCAGTTCACCACCACATGCTCAAGGGCAACTAGAAATAGGCAACAAACATTAGCCCCACTTTTGACATTCAAATCTCGTGAACCAACAGAAAAATCCTGACATCTATCATCTAGCTCGCACCTCATCCCATTCATTCATCCATCCTGTGGTCACACACTCTATATTGGCACCTGGGCCTCGAGTTTAGAAGTCTTATCTTTATTATCAAATCCATCCATGTCATTGTCCTTCCTACCACAACAATGTCCATGAATCCCCCTGACATTTCTCCAGTCCAGTGCATCCTTGTTTTGAGTTGTTCCACCATTGGCAGCCGTGGCTTCAGCTGCCTGGGTGCTTAGCTCTGGAATTCTTTCCCCAGGCTCTTGGGCTCTCTACTTCTCTCTCCTTTTAAGACACTGCTTAAAAAACCTACTTCTTTCAACAAGCCTTTGATCACCTACTAATACCTCCTTACATGGCTCATTGTCAAATTTGGTTGGATATTGCTTCTGTAAAGTTTCCCGGGGTGGAAAGTAGTGTATAAATATAACCTGTTGTTGGCTGCAAGATTAACAGATTGAAGCTATACAGCAGGAAAGTTGTACAAGAATCTTCAACATGCCCAGGTTCAATGGGGACTGTTTGTTTGTATACTGAACCTAAAAATCAGGTGCCTTTTTAAAGGGCATTGCTGTGTGAAGAATGTGAAAAGCATTGCCTGAGCATGTTGGCAGTACATCTCGAATTAATCTTATCTCCTAAAGTGGAGTTACATTTTGCCAGATTCCACCCACGGAAACACACCTTACTTTTCCATCAGGAGTTTGATTACAGTATTGTGTTTCTCTCTCATTTCTTCACCTGCAGCATTAACACCTGCAGTGACAGACCTCACCCCAATCATCCATCTCCATAGTTAACCTGGGTACTGAGTGCAATAGGCGAGTGCACTGTGGGAGCTATCACTGAATAAGCCCCCAACGCATCTCCTCCTTGCTTTCCAGTGGAATAGCAACAGGAACACTGAGCACGATGGGGCTAGAGAGGATAGACAATTTGACATTTTTTTTGTACAAGATGTAACAGTGTTAAATTTTATCCTTTTAAATGGTGGGTCAGCATTTATTAGTCTTCTCTAAATTCAGTACAGAAGGTTGTGGTGAGCTGCCTTCTTGAACTGCTGTAGCCATATGCTGTGGATACACCCACAATCCCCTTTAGGATGGAATTCCTGTTTTTTGACCCAGTGACCCTGAAGGACAGTGATATAGAAAAGTACAGTACAGGCCCTTTGGACCACAATGTTGTGCCGAGCATTTACAGTATCTTAATCTAAGATCAACCTAACCTAAACACCCCTTAATTTACTACCGTACATGTGCTTGTCCAGCAGTTACTTAAATGACTGTACTACCACCACTGGCAGTGCATTCCACGCACCCACCACTCTCTGTGTACTAACCTACCTCTGACATCTCTCCTACACCTTCCTCCAATCACCTTAAAATGATGACCCCTCATGACAGCCATTTCTGCCCTGGAGAAAAAGTCCTTGGCTATCTACTCTCTCTATGCCTCTCATTATCTTGTACACCTTTATCAAGTCACCTCTCTTCTTTCTTCTCTCCAGTGTCAAAATCCCAAGTTCACTCAACCTCTCTTCATAAGACAAGCCCTCCAATTCAGGCAGCATCCTGGTATATTTCCTCTGCACCCTCTCTAAAACATCTACATCCTTCCTATAATGAGGTGACCAGAACTGGACACAATATTCCAAATGTGGTATAACCGGGGTTTTATACAGCTGCAGCAAAACCTTGCGGCTCTTAAACTCAATCCCCCGTTAATGAAAGCCAAAACACCATACGCCTTCTTAAAAACCTTATCAACTTGGGTGGCAACTTTGAGGGATCTATGTACGTGGACCCCAAGATCCCGCTGTTCCTCCACACTGCCAAGAATCCTGTCTTTAACCCTGTATTCAGCATTCAAATTCAACCTTCCAAAATGAATCACATAATATTTAACCAAGTTGAAATCCATCTGCCTCATCTCAGCCCAGCTCTGCATCCTGTCAATGTCTTGTTGTATCCTGCAATAGCCCTTAACACTAGCTACACCACCGACCTTTGTGTCATCGGCAAATTTACAACCCACCCTTCCACTTCTTCATCCAAGTCATTTATAAAAACTACAAACAGCAGAGGCCCAACAAGAGATCCCTGCAGGACACCACTGGTCACCGGCCTCCAGGCGGAATACTTCCCATCCACTACCACTCGCTGTCTTCTTTCAGCCAACCGATTCTGTATCCAGACAGCCAAATTTCCCTGTATCCCATACCTTCTAACTTATTCCTGATGAAGGTCTTTTTCCCGAAACATCGATTTTCCTGCTCCTCAGATGCTGCCTGACCTGCTGTGTTTTTCCAGTACCCCTCTGATCTAAACTCTGGTTTCCAGCATCTGCAGTCCTCACTTTTGCCTATGATGGGGACCCTTATCAAATGCCTTACTGACTCCATATACACCACATCTACTGGTCGACCTTTGTCAACCTGTCTCGTCACATCCTCAAAGAACTCAATAAGGCTTATGAGGCATGACCTGCCCCTCACAAAGCCATGCTATCTTTAATCAAACTATATTTATCTAAATAGTTATAGATCCTGTCTCTCAGAATCCTTTCCAGTACCTTGCTTACCACAGACATAAGACTGACTGGTCTGTAATTCCCAGGGATTTCCCTTTTCCCTTTCTTGAACAAAGGAACAACATTCGCCTCCCTCCAATCATCCGGTACTACTTCCGCGGAGAGTGAGGATGCAAAGATCATTGCCAGAGGCTCAGCAATCTCATTCCTCACTTCCCGTAGTAACCTTGCATATATCTGGTCTGGCCCTGGGGAAGCAAGGATCTGGCACAGCTTTAGAGGATTATATCTATCTTGATGCTTACCAGAATTTCTAGCACATCCTCCTTTTTTAATATCAATCTGTTCAAGCTAATTAACCTGGTCCACTGTGTTCTCACTATGAACAAGGTCCCTCTCTCTAGTGAATACTGAAGCAAAAAACTCATTTAGGCCCTCCCTTATCTCTTCAGACTCCAGGCACAAGTTCCCTCCACTATCCCTGATCGGTTGTATCCTCTCTCTGATCATTCTCTTATTCCTCACGTAAATGCAGCACACCTTTGGGTTTTCCCTAATCCTTCTCGACAAGGTTTTTGTCTGCCCCGTCCTAGCTCCCCTCAGTCTATTTCCTAGCTACCCTGTAATCCTCTAAAGCTGTGCCAGATCCTTGCTTCCTCAACCTGAAGTCAGTTTCCTTCTTCCTGTTGACGAGAAGCTCCTCTTGTCATCCGAGGTTCCTTCACCTTCCCATTCCTTGCCTGTCTCAGTGGGACAATGTTATCCAACACTTGCAACAAGTGCTCCTTAAACAGCCTCCACATTTCTGTTGTGCATTTCCCGTAGAATGATTGTTCCCAGTTTCTCCTCCACAGTTCCTGTCTAATAGCAGTATAATTTCCCCTCCCCCAATTAAATACCTTCCCATACTGTCTGCTCCTATCCCTCTCCATGGTATAGTATAGGTGAGGCATTTATGGTCATTGTTACGAAATGCTCTCCCGCCGAGAGATCTGACACCTGGCCTGGCTCGTTGTCTAGCAGGAAACCCAGTATGGCCTCAGCCCTAGTTGGCCTATCTACATACTGAGTCAGAAATCCCTCCTGGACATACCTGACAAAATCGGCTCCATCTAGACCATTTGCGCTAAAGAGATTCCAATCAAGCTGGGAAAGTTGGAGTCACCCATAACAACAACTCTGCTACATCTGCACCTTTTCAAGATCTGCTGTCCAATCTGTTGTTTCAGCAGCAGGAAGTGTGGGAGTGTCGCGCAGGAGGCTGTCGAGAGGCCATGAATTCACATATTTGGATGGTTGCTTTAACCGAAACACTACTCGGGTCTCTCACCCATCCTCCTTCTCTAACTAAACAAAAGTTCTGTGCGTCGGTTGGTAAGTGATAAGTGTTTTCCTTTGTGTTTCATTTTTTCAGCGGTCTCTTTGGGAATTTAGAATAGTGAGAATGGAAGTTAGGGCAGTTGAATGTTCCTCCTGCAGTGTGTGGGATGTAACGGTCACCTCTAGTGTCCCTGCTGACTTCATTTGTGGGAATTGCACCCAACCCCAGCTCCTTGAGAACCGTGTTAGGGATCTGGAGTTGGAGCTGGATGAACTTCGGATCATTGAGGAGGCAGATGGGGTTATTGAGAAGAGTTACAGGGAGATTGTTACTCCACAGCCACGTGAAGAAGGTAGCTGGGTTACCTTCAGGGGTAGGAAAGGGAACTGGCAGGCAGTGCAGGGATCTCCTGTGGTGGCTCCCCTCAACGACAAGTAGACCATTTTGGATAGTATGGGGGGGGGAGGAGGAGCTTACCGGGGGTAAGCAATGGGCACTTCATTCCTGAGGTAGGGCTTTTGCCCGAAACGTCGATTTTCCTGCTCCTTGGATGCCGCCTGACCTGCTGTGCTTTTACAGCACCACTGTAATCTAGACTCTGATTTCCTCACTTTTGCCACAGGTCTCTGGTGCAGAGTCTTCACCCTACAGGTGAAGACTGTGCTGGTTGTAGAGGCCCCACCTTGCCCAGAAAGAGCTCCAATTATCCAAGAATCCAAAGCCCTCCCTCCTACAGCACCCCTGCAGCCACGTGTTCATGTCCGCGCTCTCCCTGTTCCTTGCTTCACCAGCACGTGGTTCCAGCAACAAACCAAAGATAACAACTCGGTTTGTTCTACTTCTAAACTTCCACCCTAGCTCCCTGAATTTCTGCCTTAGATCCCCACCTTTCTTCCTACCTATGTCATTAGTGCCTATGTGGACCACGACTTGGTACTGCGCCCCCTGCCCCTCAAGGATCACAGACATCACAAACCCTGGCACCTGGGAGGCAACAAACCAATCGTGAGTCTCTCTCATTCCCACAAAACTTCCTATCTGTCCCCCTAACTAGGTGTCTCCAATGGCTAAAGCTCTGCAGAAAATACAGTTTCTGGATTGAAGGTGATTTAGCAGTTTGGATAATAAATTGGCGAGCTGAAAGAAGACAGCGGGTGGTGGTTGATGGGAAATGTTCATCCTGGAGTTCAATTACTAGTGGTGTGCCACAAGAATCTGTTTTGGGGCCACTGCTGTTTGACATTTTTATAAATGATCTGGATGTGGGCATAGAAGGATGGGTTAGTAAATTTGCGGATGACACTAAGGTAGGCGGAATTGTGGATAGTGCTGAAGGATGTTGTGGGTTACAGAGGGACATAGATAAGATGCAGAGCTGGGCTGAGAAGTGGCAAATGGAGTGTAATGCAGAAAAATGTGAGGTAGTTCACTTCAAAAGAAATAACAGGAATGCAGACTACTGAGCTAATGGTAAAATTCTTGGCAGTGTAGACGAGCAGAGAGATCTCAGTGTCCAGGTGCATAAATCCCTGAAAGTTGCCACCCAGGTTGATAGGTTGTTAAAAAGGCATACGGTGCGTTGGCGTTTACTGGTATGGGCATTGAGTTTAGGGGCCATGAGGTCATGCTCCAGCTGTACAAATCATTGGTAAGGCCGCACCTGGAGTACTGCATGCAGTTCTGGTCACCGCATTATAGGAAGGATGTGGAAGCTTTGGAAAGAGTTCAGAGGAGACTTACTAGGATATTGCCTGGTATGGAAGGAAGGTCTTACAAGGAAATGCTGAGGGAACTGAGGCTGTTTTCGTTGGAGAGAAGAAGTTTGAGAGGTGACTTAATCGAGACATATAAGATAATCAGAGGGTTAGATAGGATGGATAATGAGAGCCTTTTTCCTCGGATGGTGAAGGCTAACACAAGGGGACATAGCTTTAAGTTGAGGGGTGATAGATTTAGGATAGATATTAGGGGTAGTTTCTTCACTCAGAGATTAGTAGGGTGTGGAATGGCCTGCCTGTAGCAGTAGTAGACTCGCCGACATTAAGGGCATTTAAATGGGCATTGGACATACATATGGATAATAATGGAACGGTGTAGGTTAGATTGGCATCAGATTATTTTCACAGATCGGCGCAACATCAAGGGCCGAAGGGCCTGTACTGCGCTGTAACATGCTATTTTCTATATTCTATCTCTCTACAGCTATTGAGGGGTCTATAGAAAACACTGCACATATTTCCATGTATCTGCTCCATTGTCCTGCATGGCAGAGGCGTGGGTTTGGAAGATGCTGTCAGAGGACCCTTACTTTCCCCTCAAAGCCACATTCCATCCTACTTGGAAGTATATTGCCATTCCTTCAGTGTGTGGGGTCAAAATCCTGAGGACATTGTGCGTCAACCCAAAGCAGGTGGACTGCAGCAGTTCAAGAAGGCAGCTCACCACTTTAGAGATGGGCAATAAATCTGACCAGCCAGTGACATTCACGTCCACAAATGAGTTGGTGCAGTGCATTAGTAGATGGTATGTGATGTAAATGTAAATGATAGCCATTGTATCATTGGCAAACGGAATGAATATTGGAGATGGTAGATGGGACGCCAGTCAAATGGCTGCTTTGTCCTGGGTGGTGTCAAGCTTCTTGAGTGTTGTTGAAACTGCATTCATCTGGGCAAGTGTGGAGTATTCCATCACACTCCTGACTATGCCTTGTAGGTGATGGATAGGCATAGGAGTCCAGAGGTGAGTTACTTGCTGCACGATTCCTAGCCTCCGATCTCCTCTTGTAGCCAGAGTATTTATATGACTAGTCCAGTTCCATTTCTGCTCAATAGTAACCCCAGGATGAGTGGGGATTTAGTGACGGTAATGCCATTGAATGCAGTTTTTGGAATCTGTCTTGTTGGAGAATGTCATTGCTTGGTGCTTAAGTGGTGTGAATGGTTTTGGAAAGGCTGTGGCCACTGTCTTAGATCTTAGCTACAATCAGTATGTTAACTATCTAGAGCTGAACCACCGTCTTTGTAAATAGGTCCATCTTTGACTCGGAGCTGAGATTGCAATCAGTTATCAACACTAACACTAAGATTGACCATCTAGGCATCAGGCTCATGAATGGCATCAGGCTGCATCTGTAGACTGCCCCATTGCTCTCTTCACACTCATTCACTCAGAGCCTGCCCAGATGCTCACAGAATCCCTGCTTTGCCTTGCCTTGCTTTACTATACTTTGCCTTGTCTTTTAGTCTTTGTCCCTTCAGCCATGCTTTAAAGGTCATGGTACTTCTGCCTTGCCTTGCTGTGATTGTTGTAATGCTGCACCGTACTATGTCAGTCTCATATCCATAGTGTGTGCCAGCAAACACACTGCTTGTGCTTCAATCAAATGGCCATATCTCAAATCTGATGGGGATTAGCTCTCTGTAGAGTTGGGGGTGGAGGGGTGTTGTTGTCAGTCAGGGGCCTGGTACAATCAGCCAGGAGCAGTGAATGATCTCAGTCCAGGGTCTTGAGCATAATCAGTCACCCCTGGGGCAGTCAGGATCAGAGTTCAGTCTCACTACGGTCCAGGGAGTGCGCCATAGTTAGTCCTGCAGCTCCAGTAAAAACAGTCAGAGATTCACAGTTCATCAGTTAGGGATCTTCACAGAGAGTGGTCGGGTATCTGGTCAGTCATCACATGGGGATGTCATCCACGTTGTTCAGGGTTGGGGGTGAGGAGAGATTAGAGAATGGACAGTTCTGGGGATTAGCAGCATGACTACCATTGCAGGCTATCAGGAGACACTACTGACTGTGATCTAATAAAACTAGTAAATGGTTCTTTATCATTTTTGAGTCATTTTTAGTGATTTTAAATCAGGTTTGCCTCTGGTGATGGATCGGGCCAGTCTTAATAATGATGTTTCTGTGATAAGCTCAGTTTCTGCTGTATTTTTAATTTGGATATTGGTGTCACTGGCTAACTAGTATTCATTGCTCCATCCTTAAATATTCTTTTACACAAAGAATTAAAAACATGTATTACATTGCCCTCGCATTCATGGAGATTTTACACTGTTTACAAATGAATTATATCAGAGAGTTCAACAATAAACTAACTAGCACAATATCAAACAAAGTTATGCAACTTATGCAGCTGTCTTGATTACGTTCATTGTGGTAATACTGTGCCCTTATGTCTCAGTTCTCTTGTTCTCTCTCAATTTCCCTCCAGGGAAACCAGTGTGAGAGAGTTAGCAAAAACACATTATTTCTTGGCTCTGACACTTAAACAAATGTAGTCACTAAACAAGTTCTAACCAAGACTGAAGCAACTGATGACTTTTAAAAGTTCAATGGCAATTGTCAACGCCAAAGCAGCTGTTTAAACTACTTCAGGGAGAGTATTTTGTAAGGAAGGCTGGCATACTTGAATTCGGGAAACAAAAAAAAGCACTTCAATGTTTAGAATTAAATGCTTAAACATTAGCTTCAGATTGAAGATTGGAAAATTCAAAAACATAATGCTATGTTGAAACGGAAGTGTAAATTTCATGTTAGTCACAATATCCTCCTTACGTGTGAACCATATGGCTATGACCATGTAATCTAGTTTGTCTTAATTCCCAGTAGAAGTAAACATTCCTGTGATGAAAGAAAAACTAGGGAGTTCTTCCCAGTGGCCTGACCAAACCTTATTCTTCAACCAACAACACTTTAGGAACATCTCAATCTGGTCATGATTTCACTTCTGCTAGGAATTATGCTCAAATTTTCCTGTGTGTTTTCCATGCCTTTGAAAAGTAACAATGCTTCAAAAACATTTAAAGTCCTCTTAAAAACACGAACCCCTAACACAGCTTGTGAGAAAAGCAAATCCAATTCCACATGTGATTAATTTGATAAAGGACATAATTCCACAAGCAGTAGCAATTTCCTGACAGTTCTTTGTGTCCACACTAGGTGTTGAGATGCTAATTCATAAAACATATTCTTCAAGCTTTGCCCTTTTGTCAATGGCTTTGGCACCTCCTTAAGTCCTTAAATGAACATAGCTGTCTATCACAAGATCGAGCAAGAGATTAATATGACTCATAATAAAATGATATTTCATCCTGACTGTAATAACTGGAAAATCAGATTTCAAACAATGTTTTTCTGGAAGTCAATGTCATAGCTATCATGAGACTGTTTGCTCTGAAGCTGCTGGACCTGCTGTGCTTTTCCAGCACCACTCTAATCTTGACTCTAATCTCCAGCATCTGCTGTACCCACTTCCCTTTTCTGTAAAGCTGATCATATGGAGCCTTTCTTTGCTGCTGGTATATGCCTTTTCCATGAGATGTGACCAAGGCTAAAGAGCATTTCCACCATTTACAGCAGGAGAGTGGGGAAGGAACACCTAAACCTATCAGACTGAAGATTAACCCCCACCCTGGATGCCCTGATGGTGCCATCCTGCATTCATATGCAGCTGCTTGCTTTGCGTTCGCACGCTGTCTGAGCTTAGGGTTCAGACAGGGTTATGTTGGGAATGCCACCTTTGGCTCAGTGCTTACTCTGTCTGAACCAGGTGGCCATCCACATCAATGTTTATTTTCAAAACTATGTTCAAGTCTGCACTTGCCAGACTGACTGAAATGGAGTTTGAACCCTTCGCTTCCAGTCTAAGGCATGAGAGCACCAGAACTGAGCCCAATCCTCAATTCAGGCATCGTGTTCAAAGAGTTTTGAGAAGATTTGTAGCTCAGGTTGACGTTCTGGATGTAGGTTTGCTCGCTGAGCTGGAAGGTTCATTTCCAGATGTTTCATCACCATACTGGGTAACATCAAAGGTGAGCCTCTGGATGAAACACTGGTGGTATGGCCAGTTATTTATTTATTTATTTATTTACACATAAATAAAAAGTGGGCCATACCACCAGTGCTCCATCTGGAGGCTCACTGAAGATGTTACCAAGTATGGTGATGAAGCATCTGAAAATGAACTTTCTATCTCAGCAAGCAAACCTACATCCAGAACTGTGCTTAATTTCCACTGGAGGAGGATAAGAATCAGAGAAACGAGAGGAATGTTCACAGCCAATATTGTTGAATTGTCACAAGAAACCATAGAAACAATATAACTTTTATTTTGTAATTCAACATTATATTAATAAATATAGATTCCACGTCTCAACAACTGTATTTCATTTCCATTGCAATAACAATAAGACATTACAATTGAACAATACAATAGAATTCAGATTTGCATTACATTATACCCATTGCAAGCAGATGTGCAAGAAAAGCAAGGTTAGAATCTGGATGTCCGTTCCACCAGATGGACAATAATAGCACCCCAAAGATTGATCCTGGAGCTTCCAGTCACAGCCTTTCAGGATCTGTTCCCAGTGAGAGCACTCTGAGATTCATGCTGTGCTGAATGGGACCATGGGAAACAGGGTTTCAATCCTGGTCATGATTCATTGAGAAATATTCACTTTTGTATTAGGAAGCACCTCTGAGTTTTCTCCAAAATGCACATTGATTGGCTGAGTCTGGCTCCTAAAGGAGAAATCTGGTTGTGATTTATTCATCTCCATCTGGTGTTTGTTACAGTAAATTAAGCCACAAATGTCATCCTAGGACCATGTCAAACGCTCAGATTAGTTTGACTTCACAGTAAATTTCTATACGATTCACCCTCAGACACCGCCAGGACAGGGATAGCACAGAGTTAGATACAAAATGAAGTTCCCTCTGCAGTGTCCCCATCAAACATTCCCAAAACAGAGACAGCACAGGTTAGATACAGAGTAAAGCACCCTCAACACTGTTCCCATCAAACTTTCTTGGAACAGGGACAGCACAGAGTTAGATACAGAGTAAAGCTACCTCTAGATCTGTCCCCATCAAATACTCCCATGAAAGGGACAGCACACGGATTTATACAGAGTAAAGCTCTGTCTATGATATCCTATTAATCTTTTCTCTGTTTCATTTCCATTTACCCTGAACTTGTGATCCAGGCGTGACACTGGACAGCTATTCTTACCTCAGTCCCTTGGACACAGAGAACAGAAAACAAAAGGGAAAAAGTTAATTATAGACATGTTTTGCAATTGTTTCAACTGGGAAATGATTCTGACAATGATTAAATCTTGACATATAATGAAACAAACTACAGCTAACAGTCTAACACAGTTTACTTACCCACATGCATAGTCCACACTAAAAACAAAAAAGGCTGGAGATCACAGCATCCACAGAGAGAGAGAGCAAGCTCTGAAGAGTCATCTAGACTTGAAACGTTAAGCTTCCTTTCTCTCCGTGGATGCTGCCTGACCTGCTATGACCCCCAGCATTTTTTGTTTTCGGTACAGATTCCAACATCTGCAGTAATTTGCTCCTGCGTAGTCCACGTCTTGGATTTGTATCAATTATCTCAATTCCTGAGTCTCAGCATGTGACTGGGAATGTTAACAGTCTGTGGAATCAAAAGCTTCACAGATCAAAATTCATCCTCTCGGTGCATCTGATTTACCAGCCAATTCTTATTCATGTTTAAAACTCCCTCATGTTGGAAATGATGATTTGTGGCAATACCTCACTGGAGCCTGCTTTTACTTGGTCCTGAACCATAAAGCGATTTGTGTATTTGCCTTGCAGCCATGTTACTGTGTATGATACCACTCCACTGTGTAGTCACTAACTTACACTAAGTTAAAAATCAGGCCATTGCAATCTGCACAGAGCCTGGACACTGTCACAGAGCAATCATTTTTATTGTTCAATGGGAGATAAAATCTGGAAATCTCATGTCCAAAAAACTATTAAGGCTGGGTATCAAATGGAAGTTTCAATAAAAGAGAGATTTGTAGATATTTTAGGGGTAATAAATATTGTGGAACATAAGTGTGTGGATGAAATTAGGATTCACACCAGCCATGATCTGATTGGTTAATGAAAAGGGCTGAGTAGCCTCCTACTGTTGCTATGAGAATTCAGTGAAGATGATTTAGCTCCAGATTTAGGTTCTCAGCTCTAATTGCTGCCAAGTGCTCTCCCTTCTAGAATTCTGCAGGTTTGAACAACAGAGGAAGGACAGTGCCAAGGATGCAATAGCTCTCATTGCCAACTAGTCTGTTATTCCTCAATGTCCAGACTCTTGCATGAACGACTGTCTTCTGCTGTAAATAGCAGGCAGTTGCAGTCTCCTATGGAGCTATACCTAGGGAGGACCATACGTACTGCCATGGAGAGCTAATCAGCCTCTGATAGAGTCATAGAGTCCTACAGCGCAGAGACAGGCCCTTTGGCCCAAACCGGTCTATGTCAACCAAAATGTCCATCCACACTAACCCCATTTCCCTGCACTTAGCCCCTTTCCTTCTAATCCTTTCCTATCCATGTATTTGTCCAAATGCCTTTTAAATGTTGTTAATGTACCACTTCCGCTGGCAACTTATTCCAGATCCGTACCACCCTCTGAGTAAAAAAGTTGCCCCTAAGGTTGCCTTTCATTCTTTCCCCTCTAACCTTAAACTGATGCCCTCAAATCCACTATTCCCTGACTCTGGGAAAAAAGACTGAGTGCACTCACCCTATCCATGCCTCTCATGATGTTAAACACTTCTATAAGATCCCCCTCTCAGTCTCCTGCTTGTCCAACCTCTCCTTATAATTCAGACCCTTGAGCCCTGGCAACATGCTTATAAATTTCTTCTGCACCCTTTCCAGTTTAATAACATCCTTCCAATAGCAGCATGACCAAAACAGAACACAATCCTCCAAGTGCAGCCTCACCAACGTCCTGTGCAATTGCAACATAACTTCTCAACTTCTATGATCAGTGCCCTGACTGATGAAGGCCAGTGTGCCAAAGCCTTCTTCACTGCCCTAATGTTATAATGAAAAAGAATTCACACTGACTGTCCATCTTGCACATAGAAACATGCCCTTACTGCCCAGTCCCATCCCCATACAACTACAACCACTCCCATCATCCCCTACAGCCCACATTCCAATGTACTCATCACCACCCTCTGCACTCGCATCGTGCAACCCTGTTCCCTCCAGCCTCCCACCTCCCTCACTCTACAACCCTATCCCAACCTCAGCCATGCATCTGCATCCCCCAACCCGCTTATTTCTACCCCCCACCCCAACAATCCCTGAATTTAATTACCCCATGGTTTCACTGTATGCCATCTGGTAGCAAAGGGTTTTGGGAGAAAGCAGCAACAGGGGACTGAGTTGGATGACCAATCATGATCGTATTGAATGGCAGGGTGAGCTCAAAGGGCCAACTGGCCTACTTCTCCTATTTCTATGCTTCTGTAGTGGAACAAAGATTAGTCTGTGTATCAGGGAGAAGCAGCCAGGTCGGCAGTAAACAAATATCTTCGGGATGGGCAGGAAATTTGAACTAGTGTTGTCCACACCCCATGATCACTTTTATTTTTAAATCAGGTGATTTAAAGCCGTGGTGGTTTTTCAGCTATTTAATTAGCTGGAACTATTTCATTTTTGCCCATACTTTGTAATTTCTCAGAAAAACCTTAGAATTTCTCACAGAATGTTGTTCTGAGGAACATATGGCAGCTGTTTAATACACAGCAAGATCCCACATTCAGTACCAGATGAATAACCAGTTGATGTGCCTTTGGCAGTGATGGAGGCTGGAGCACCAGCAAATTTGGACTGTTCTTGAAATTGCATCAGATTAGTACAACAGGCTGTTAGGGTCCTCTGATGACTGTGCCACAATGGAGCTAGACTCCGGCGCTCCCTTCTGCTGATGGCGACATGCCGAGCTCATACAAAAGTATAAAATAATATTGGGAATCAAGTCAATCAAAAATGTGGGAATAGCTTACTTGGCCGAAAATGCAAGGAAGAGAAGGGAAGATGCTGAATTAGAAATGAGTGAAACAGCAGGCAGCACGGTGGCTCAGTGGTTAGCACTGCTGCCTCACAGCACCAGAGACAGGGGTTCAATTCCCGCCTCAGGAAACTGTCTGTGTGGAGTTTGCACATTCTCCCCGTGTCTGCGTGGATTTCCTCCAGATGCTCCGGTTTCCTCCCTCAATCTAAAGATGTGCAGGTCAGGTGGATTGGCCATGCTAAGTTGTCCATAGTGTTAGGTGGAGGGGAATGGGTCTGGGTAGGTTGCTGTTCACAGGGTTGGTGTGGACTTATTGGGACGAAGGGCCGTTTCCTCACTAAGTAATCTGGGAAGTCAAATAACAAGTGTTTTCCAAAATGTAAAGAATTTCTCCAGCAAAAGAAAGCAGCGGCACGGTGGCACAGTGGTTAGCACTGCTGCTTCACAGCGCCAGAGACCCGGGTTCAATTCCCGCCTCAGGCGACTGACTGTGTGGAGTTTGCACATTCTCCCCGTGTCTGCGTGGGTTTCCTCCGGGTGCTCCGATTTCCTCCCATAGTCCAAAAATGTGCAGGGGTTAGGTGAATTGGCCATGCTAAATTGCCTGTAGTGTTAGGTGAAGGGGTAAATGTAGGAGAATGGGTCTGGGTGGGTTACGCTTCGGCGGGTCGGTGTGGACTTGTTGGGCCGAAGGGCCTGTTTCCACACTGTAAGTAATCTAATCTAATCTAAGGTTTGTTTACAATAGTCCTTGTTGAATTTTTCTATATACTGATCTGTGTAGGCAACCAATCCTCATTTTAGATGAATGAGGGAGATCTCATAGAGATCCATGAAATTCTAACAGGATGAGCCAAGATAATTGCAGGAAGGATGTTCCTGATGACCAGGGAGTTCTGAACCAGGGGTCACAGTCTAAGGATATTGGATAGGTCATTTAGCACTGAGGTGAGGTAAAATGTCTTTATCAAGAAAGTGATGAGCCTGTGGAATTCTATGCCACAGAAAGCAGTTGAGGCCAAAACATTGATTAAAAGGATCAAATGACATGGGGAGAAAATGGGAATAGACTATTGAGTTGGATGATCAACCACGATCATATTGAATGGTGGAGCAGGTTCGAAGGGCTGAATGGCCTACTTCTATTTTCTATGTCTCTAAGTTTCACTCAGTTCAGCAAGCAGTATCAACACTAATTCCCAACTCCCATTCATTGCAGAACCAAGAAGAGAGCAAGTCTCAAATTTGAACAACTTTGACAGGTAGATGTTGCTGATCTCAGACCAAGGAGACCCTGTGCCAATTTGAAACAAGTCAACCTGTTTTGACATCAAAACTACCAGAAAAGGGTCTATGATGCTGAAAATGAACCTGTCTGTACTTTGGCAGTTTACTAAATTACAGGTTGAGACTCAGTGAGTAGTACACATACCTCTGACTGAGCACTACATGTACCTCTGATTGAGTAGCTTGTGGGTCCAAGTCCTATTGGACAGTCCCAGTGCAGTATGAGGGACTGCTGGTTTTTTTTTGGATGTAACATTAAACTGAAGCTTGTCTGCTGCCAGTTGGACCTGAAAGATCCCACGGCCACTATTCCAATGAGAACGGGAGAATTCTTTCTCATGTTCTAGGTAATATTTAGCTGTACTTAACCAATTCCAGTAGAAAAGATTATCTAGTCAGCATGATATTGTACACAAAGTAGTTGCTTTGTATCTTACAGTAACCACATTTTGAAAATACTTTCTGTGCAATAAAATGCTTCAAAGCATCTTGAAACATAAAGGTTGCAGTTAAAGTAATTCTTTCTTATATATTGCAAACCTGAGTGATTTGGACACCATGGCGGCCGATCATCACAAACTGTAGAAGACTCAAATCTCAAAGCTGAAAATATATTTCTCTCAATGGTGCATTTTCCAATAATGAAATGACAAGGTTATTACAAACCTTTAAAATGGCAGGAACACATAAACTGCCAGTAGCAGCAGACCAATGTTTTATTGGTTTACTGTCCTCTGCAATTATAGATAGACAAAATCCTGATTATTGTAATTTGATTCATTTCTCTGCTGGAATAGGGGTTGAAGAAAAGTCCATAAACATCACTGATCAATATCATACATAGAATCTCCAGGTAAAAATATTGATTCCACAGAAAATAAATCACTTGATATTTGATTCTATCAGTTTGCTATAGCCCTCCCTCCACCAGCCACTGCTAAGATGTAGAAACTCTGAACTGTTTTTAGTTTTAGCGCTTTAATATGTAGGTAATTCCCATTTAAAGAAGGCAGACCAAAATTTGTGCAGATGCATTAATTATTATGTGGAGGTGCTGGTGTTGGACTGGGGTGAACAAAGTCTAAAATCACACAACACCCGGTTATGGTCCAACAGGTTTATTTGAAATCACAAGCTTTCAGAGCACGACACTTTACTCACACTGTATACTGCAAAATGGAGCACATCGCCCAACATGGGGCTCAAACCCACAACCCTGAGATTAAGGGTCACAAACTCTACTGCCTAAGCTAGCCATACTCACACTGTCTAAGAGCCTTAGTCATCTGCAGAGATTTATTATTCAATGCTCCACTCACAGCATTTGTACGATCTTTTGATCTCTCTGCTGATAAGTTCTGTGTTCTGTGGACTTCCCCCTCACTTCGCCTGAGGAAGGGGCTACACTCTAAAAGCTTGTGATTTCAAATAAACCTGTTGGACTATAACCTGGTGTCGTGTGACTTCTGAATTAATTATGATCACTTTAGCTCTTTAAATACTACAATGGCTCTAACCACTTTAAAAAACTTAACAGAAAAAGACATCTTTTTTGATTTCTGATTATTTTATGAGCTATTGTGGGGTGTGGCTTTGGTGATGGATCACAGACTGCTGTACAAGCCTGGGCAGGCTGTGGAACTGAATTAAATACATCCTGTAGTTGTGAGCCAGAAAACACGACCGCAATAGCTGTGGTACAAACAGCCTACCCTGTTTGCTGATGTTCTTGGGAAAGGTATCTGCTGCCTTTATCAGACTGGTTTAAACCAACCCTTGCCTGCATGTGTTGCGCTGACTGACTCAGGAAACTGTACAACTAAGTTTCGCAGTGCAGCTGGGCTTGTCTTTAGCCCTGGTCTTGCTCTTCTGTTGAGAACAAGGTGTTGTTAAAGGGGCTAAGATAAGCTTGTTCCATTTGTTGCAACAGTTTTGACCTTGGGGAATATGTAACCCAGCATGAGGAAGGCTGTTTACTAACAGTGTCTAAACATTCCTACTGACATTTCTGGCTGCCTCTTTTTTTGTTATGGTTTGGAGATGCCGGTGTTGGACTGGGGTGTACAAAGTTAAAAATCACACAACACCAGGTTATAGCACACTAGCTCTCAGAGCGACACTCCTTCATCAGGTGATAGTTACATCACACTGTAAATTTTTGCTATAAATTCTGTGTTACGATCGAGCCCTCCACTATCACCTGATGAAGGAGCGTCGCTCAGAAAGCTAGTGTGCTTCCAATTAAACCTGTTGGACTATAACCTGGTGTTGTGTGATTTTTATCTTTTTTTGTTATGATATTAAGCTGCAATGATCATGGTCATTTTAGTTAGCAGTATGCTTGGCCCATGCTCCATGGAGCTCAGGGAAACGTTTCGGGAAATATAACTTCCTGGGAAACATGGATGAGATTTCAATTTCAGAATTCAGTCTTCTGACAACATTTGCCATGATCACTGCATTTTGTGCGTCTTTGTTGTTGATGGCTCATTCTCAGATATCTGCTGTTTTACCCTTGGCAGAGTCAGGGCTCAGCTACTGGACTAAGTCTGAGGGATGTGGACGTGGACTCTGATTGTTCAGAGTCTTCCACATCCAATATTATATTCAAATATCCAATAATTCCACCGATAACCCAGCAGCAATATTTTAGCACCAGTTAGTGACAATAAGATATTCAGCCAACCTTTCTGCTGATGCTGCCCACCTACCCACAGTGTTTCCTTGCTGCACTTTGAATGCCCTGGGGATTATATGAGTGTGGAACATAAACTCTAATATGGGCCAGTTGAGTGAATGGCCTCCTACAGAGCTGGCATTTAGTGTAATTCCACAAATCCCACATTAATGAAATCTATCTACTTCCTTCTTCCCATGAAGATTTTTCAATACAAATCTAGTGCATTTATTTTTATATTTTCTAACAGTTTACACATTATAAATCTTAATGAGCGATTTCTTTCTATCGAAAATGTGAGGGGTTGGCAATGTTAGATGATCTACTTCAAGATGTTAAATTAAATCATAGAACTTTTAGCTTTAACTAACTGCAAAACCTTGTTGAAATATTTTGTTCTCTTTCTCTGTGCGCTAGCTTTATCTGGTGATTGAAGGTAACAGACAATTAGAAAGACACATTCAGAGGATTTATAGCTACATTGGGACCAATAATCTATCAATAACAACAACTTATATTTATATGGCACCTTGAACACAATAAAACGTACTGAAATACCTCCAGTTGCATCATCAACAAAATTACATGACCAAATGTTTGAGTAAAGGGGTAGGTTTTAAGGAGCATCTAAAATGATGGTGCAGAAGTTTAAGGAGGAATTCCCAGAGTCCTCACAGCTGGAAGCAGGACTGATGATGGTGAAGTGATTTAACTCTGAAGTTAGACAAGAGGCTGGAATTAAAAGAATGCAGATATCTCAGAGGGTTGTGGAGCTGCAGGAGAGTAGAGAGATTGGGAGAGGACAAGGCCATGCAGAGGTATGAAAGCAAGGATGGGAATTTTAAAATTGAGGCATTGCCAGACAGGGAGGCAATGTGGGTCAGTGAAAACACTGGAGGCGGGGGAGGAGAGTAGGTTGTGTGATGATGAACCAGGTTGACTGGTGCTTTGATGTAGTTGGGCAACAATGTAATTAAACAGGATATTCTGGAATTGTGAGTTCATGTGCATCTGAAAGAAAACAGCAATACATGCTTTCCATCGAAATACTTTGTCATAATATAACCTCACCCTGAATGTTCAGGAGAATTCTCTCAAATGTACACATTCTGCATATTTCCAGCAATTTATGTTTTTTTCAAAATTTCTGATCTCTAGAATTGGCAGATTTGAAGTATATTGATATAAAGATCTCGTTAACTCTGGTCTGCCTGACCTCCTACTGAAAGGAGAAAGTGAGAACGGCAGATGCTGGAGATCAGAGTAAAAAAAATGTAGCGCTGGAAAAGCACAGCCGGCCAGGCAGCATCCAAGGAGCAGGAGAATCGACGTATTGAGCATAAGCTCTTCATCATTCCCGATGAAGAGCTTACGCTCGAAACATCGACTCATTTCTTTCTAGGATGCTACCTGACCGGCTGTGTTTTTCCAGCACCACATGTTTTGACTCTGATCTCCTACTGAATACAGTCATAGACTTTACAGGAATCAGAGCCTTTTGAGTGTTGTTATCAAGTTGTTGAAAATATTCAAATTGATACTTCCGATTAAGAGGTGACAGTGTGATATGGCAAGAGTTTCTCTCCAACATTCGTGCATGCTGCAGGGCTCACTTGGCTTTTGATTCCCCACACTCAGAGAACACAACAGCCTGATCAGTTCTGATTACATTCAAAGACATTGCTACTTGTATGGCTAACTTGCCTAATTTGAAAAGAGTTCCTCATCCTCTTTCTCAGAATTTTTAGTTTATCTTTCATTGCCTCATTGTTTCCATTTGCCTGCTTTTCATCCCTTTTACATAGAACATAGAACATAGAACAATACAGCACAAAACAGGCCCTTCGGCCCATGATGTTGTGCCGAACATTTGTCCTAGCTTAAGCACCCATCCATGTACCTATCCAATTGCCGCTTAAAGGTCACCAATGATTCTGACTCTGCCACTCCCACAGGCAGCGCATTCCATGCCCCCACCACTCTCTGGGTAAAGAACCTACCCCTGACATCCCCCCTATACCTTCCACCCTTTACCTTAAATTTATGTCCCCTTGTAACACTCTGTTGTACCCGGGGAAAAAATCTCTGACTGTCTACTCTATCTATTCCTCTGATCATCTTATAAACCTCTATCAAGTCACCCCTCATCCTTCGCGGTTTCAATGAGAAAAGGCCTAGCATTCTCAACCTATCCTCGTACGACCTATTCTCCATTCCAGGCAACATCCTGGTAAATCCCCTATGCACCCTCTCCAAAGCTTCCACATCTTTCCTAAAGTGAGGCGACCAGAACTGCACACAGTACTCCAAATGTGGCCTTACCAAGGTCCTGTCCAGCTGCAACATAACCTCACAACTCTTGAATTCAATCCCTCTGCTAATAAACGCTAATACACCATAGGCCTTCTTACAAGCTCTATCCACCTGAGTGGCAACTTTCAAAGATCCTTTTTATTCCTTGCTATTGTTTCAACTGGTCGTGGGTGTAGGTACTGATGTTTTGGAAGCACTGCATCAAATGGCTACAGACACAAACCAGGCTGAACAACCCATTCTGAATTTATGCAGCAATTATCCTGTAACTGAGGCAGACCGTAAGCAACCTCTCAGCATCATCTTCTTGTTCTGTAAACCTGACAGTATACTCAAAGCCATCTCTATATAACAAAATCTGTACAGTCCCGTTCTCAGTTTGACTTCAGACTTCTAATTTCTGTTTCTGTGTATATATAAATGTTAAATGGTACATTCCACAGGTAAGGTGTTAACTTACCTGAGTACATTCACCATAGATCTGTGAGTATTATCTCAAACTATCATTAAAACAGTAAGCTATTTAAGGCTTTGCATATCGATGTTGAATATATTACACATGTTGTTTTATTTTTCTTATCTCTCTTTTTCCTTTCAGTCAAGGTGGTGCTGATCATTGCTGCAGTTCCTGCTTACCAGCCCACACCCTGTAATCAACAGTAGCATAATAAACTGTTGTGTTTTGCCTGGACGGTTACACACATGCAGTTATACAGGCATGGTCAGTGGATAAAACTCACGAGCAGGGACCACAGCTGATTATTAGCTGCCGTGGAAATGTCCTCCTGCTGAAAATGAAGTTAACTCCGATAATAACTAGGATTGAACCTGGTGTCAGCTTGACTGAGTCACTCATGGTGAAACCTCAGGTGACACTTGTCCTTAAACCCAATGTTCATTAAAAAGTCAACTCAATACCAAGTAATTTGTTGAGTATCACAATGAAATGAGTTGGATGCAGTAAAATTCAAATTTTCTTAATGCATCTTAATTGGAAATAAAGTAATTTAAGAGTCCCATTACCCACAGGGATAAAAAAAACTTCATGATAAACAATCAATTGAATAACAATTTGCTATTAAAAAAGAATAAAAGTAAAATAAACTCTGAAAAAACTCAGCAAAATTGGCAGTTTCTGTGGAGAAAGAAACAGAGTTAACATTTCAACTTGACAACCAGTTTTTCAATAAGTTCACTGGACTCGAAACATTGCTCTCTCCACAGATGCTGACAGACCTGCTGAGTTTCTCCAACAATTTTTGTTTAAATTTCCAGTTATTGGCATCTACAGTATTCTGCTTTGGAGTAACATCCTCTTTGATTAATGAACTGATGGTTTTTCATGCACCCTAGTTCATTTAGAAATTTAATAAATATTTAAAGAACACTCCTACCCTCCCCAATTCTCATCTATACACGGATAAATATAATGCAACAGCTGCAAGTAGAGATTGACATTGGTGTGTGCTGTATATCACACTGGTTATGCTGTGCTTTGCTGAGCATTATGATTTCAGAGATGGAATGCTGCTTGACTTTCTCATTACCAGCCTGAGTTCAATATCAGGAAGGTTGCCTTGCTTGGTCTGTGAACAGCTTTCATCTGTTGCTGCTAGGTGTAGATCAAACCGGAGTGATGTAGATTTCTTCCGAAGGTGTGGATTATCTTTGAAAAAGGAGCATTCCCATTCCTTGATAACCTCATCCACTTTCTCCGACCTGAAACATTCACAAATATTGAGCAGACTTACTGATCAACTGATACTGTTTCTGAACATTTTAGAAGAGCACTGATTACTTACTTCATAGAATCTTATATTTCCCAGAAAGTGATCATTCAGCCCAGTGCGTGTACCAACTGATTGAAAGAGCTATTCAACTTAATTCTGCTCTCCCCTACCCTTTCTTCATACTCTGTTAGTTTTTGCCCCTCAGCTTTCTATCCAATTCATTTTCAAAAATTAAATTTATTTTCACTGCTTTTCCAAGCAGCATGATCCAAATCACAACAACTCACTGCATAAAAATACCTTAAACAGAACATTGTTTACAGCAAACTGCTCGGCTTTCAGGACAACACCATGCAACCCTGTCCTGGAGGACGCTGTAAGACTGTCACAGTGTCGACGCAGATACCACCGTTACGCATGGAGGCACCTCCCACCATGTTCATGGCAGTTACTCATGTGACTTGGTCAACGTTGTCTATCTCATATGCTGCAGGCAAGGATTTCCCGAGGCGTGGTACATTGGCGAGATCAAGCAGACACTATGACAACAGATGAATGGACACCGCACAACAGTCACTAGGCAGGAGTGTTTCCTCCCAGTCGGGGAACAATCAGGGACATTCGGCTTTGGATCTTCTGGTGACCATCCTCCAAGGCGGACTTTGGGATACGCAACAACGCACAGTGGCTGAGCAGAGGCTGATAGCCAAGTTCGGTAACCATGAGGATGGCCTCAACCGGGACCTTGGGTTCATATCACACTATAGGTGACCCCACTGCACTAACCATTCTCTCTCTCTCTCTCACTCTCTCTCTCACACACATACACACTCTTATATATTAATGAACCGAACCCTGCAACCCATTCTGAAGATGAAAGACTTAACAGCAATCTAGGTTTGTTCAACATATCATTTTAGTTGTGTGATACTGTAATCTTTTGCTGTAAATTATGTGTGTTACAATTGTGTCCTTCACATCCACCTGATGAAGGAGCAGTGCTCTGAGAGCTGGCACTTCCAAATAAACCTGTTGGACTCACACCTGGTGTTGTGTGATTTTTATCTTTTCCCACCCCAGTCCGGCTCCTCTAAGTCATTCCTAGACTTAGAAAATTAAGTACCAGTTTGATCGTTTATTTGGGTTATTTGGAGAAACAACAGGGTTGATGGAGAAAAATCTATACCTTTTGATGGGGTTGGGGTTTGGGGGGGGTGCGGAGGTTGGGGTCAGGAGCGAATCTAAAAAGTAAATCCAAACCTTTTGGAGTGAAATCAGGAAAGACTTGTCCAATAAAGCGTGGTAGAAGATTGGGACTCTCTTCCACAGTCAACAATTGATGCTCGATTAATGGTAATTTAAAATTTACGATTAATAGATTTTGTCATTCAGTATTTTTAAGATATTTAGAGTAAAGTTGGGTTCATAGAGTCAGGTGCAACTCAGTGAGCTCATTCAATGGGATCACAGGTTCGAGGTGCTGGGCTGCCTCCTCAGCTTTCTATGTTCCAAGCTTCAGGGAACCTAAATAAGTTCAGGTTTGCTATTGCCCCGCCTCATTCTGAGCTGTCCGATGTTAACCTATTGTTACAATCTTACAGCATTTCTTTATCCAATTCATGCTTTCTGATTTCTTTCTCACTTTGAAGTTCTCTTTCTCTTTCTTCATCTCTTTACTCCATTGTTAACTTCTCTCTCCAGTTCAAGTATTTGCCTTTCTCATTCAAATTCAAAATTTTCTTTCTTTTCCTATTACAGACTGCTTCATTTGCAACTGATTTCTGGCCAAATCTAACTGTGTTGTGCCTGGATCAGATTCCTCTTCTTTCAACCTAAGACGATGCACTATTAACTCAGCTATCTCTACTTCCTTAGCATTTGCTTTTAATTCTAACTCCAACTTTGCTGCCAACCTAGCCTTGGTTATCTCTTGCATTATATTCATGGATATATTTTCCCTTTCCAGAAAAGTCATTTAGGTTTTCAATAAACAGAGGGGAAAGTGAGGACTGCAGATGCTGGAGATCAGAGTCGAGAATGTGGTGCTGGAAAAGCACAGCCGGTCAGGCAGCATCCGAGGAGCAGGGGAATCGACATTTTGGGCAAAAGACATCCCTGATGAAGGGCTTATGCCCGAAACATTGATTCTTCTGCTCCACAGATGCTGCCTGACGTGCTGTGCTTTTCCAGCACCACAGTCTTGACTTTCAATAAATAGAGTACCATTCATGTTGAATGTCTTATCAGCCTTCATCTCAGCAAGTCCCTGTGCTTGGATTTGTTTCTGGATTTCAAATCTGACAGAAACCCCACATTCTGTTACGATCATGGACCAGGCTGTCAAACCCTCTCCCCACCTTACTCCATTCCAAACTTCCAGCTCAGCACCATCCTTATGACCTGTCCCACCTGTCCATCTTCCTTCCCACCAATCGGCTCCACCCTCCTGTCTGACCTATCACCTTTACCCCTTCCTCCATCTACCTATTGCACTCCCAGCCCCACCCTGTCCTATTTATCTCTCCACCCCCGAGGCTTCCAGCCTCATTCCTGATGAAGGGCTCCTGCCCGAAATGTCGATTTTCCTGCTCCTCGGATGCTGCCTGACCTGCTGTGTTTTTCCAGTGTCACTCTAATCTTGACCCTTGTCAAATTTATGTTGCAATCTTGCTAGGAACTAATCACTTATTTTGTAAAGTGCACGAAGTCTGAGATCCAGAGGACCTATTAGTAGAGTAAAGCCACAAGATTCCACAGTTTTCAACAAGCAACAATAAACTTAACCATTCAGTATTGAAAGAGTGATACAATCTAGAGTATATGTGCAATTTATCTCTAACACCCAGGATTAACCTTTGGTAAACATGGGGAATAGTCTGTGATCAAACAGTCCACAGAACACAGCAAAGGCAATCAAGACAGACCCTGTGATTTCTCAGCAATTCATCCAGACCTTAACAATACAGTGGATCAGCAAATCACATTAAACTTCACAATGGATCACAAATTCACAACAGCCTTCCGATGGCAAGGAGACCAGAATTGCACGCAACATTCCAAAGAGGCCTAATCAATGTCCTGTACAGCTGTAATGTGACCTTCCAATTCCTATCCTCAATGCACTGACCAACAAAGGAAGGCATCCCAAATGCCTTCTTCACTATCCTATCTACCTGCGACTCTGCTTTCATGAGTATAAAGAGCAGTACCGTACAGCACATTACAGGCCCTTCGGCCCATAATGTTGCGCCGAGCATTTATCACAGTCTAAGATCAACCTAAACACCCCTCAATTTACTGTTGTCCATGTGCTTCTCCAGCAGTTGCTTAAATGTCCCTAATGTCTCTGACTCTACTACCACCACTGGCAGTGCATTCCACACACCTACCACTCTCTGTCAAAAGAACCTACCTCTGACATCTCCCCTATACCTTCCTCCAATCACCTTAAAATTATGACCCCTCATGACAGCCATTTCTGCCCTGGGGAAAAGTCTCTGGCTATCTACTCTATCCAAGCCTCTCATTACCTTGTACACCTCTATCAAGTCACCTCTCTTCCTTCTACTGTCCACTGTGAAAAGCCCTAGCTCCCTCAACCTCTCTTCATAAGACATGCCCTCCAATCCAGGCAGCATCCTGATATATCTCCTCTGCACCCTCTCTAAAGCATCTACATACTATCCATAATGAGGCAACCAGAACTGGACACAATATTCCAAGTGTGGTCTAATCAGGGTTTTATAGAGCTGCAGCAAAACCTTGCGGCTCTTAAACTCAATCCCCCGTTAATGAAAGCCAAAACACCATACGCCTTCTTAACAACCCTATCAACTTGGGTGGCAACTTTGAGGGATCTATGTACGCGGACCCCAAGATCCCGCTGTTCCTCCACATTGCCAAGAATCCTGTCTTTAACCCTGTTTCAGCATTCAAATTCAAGCTTCCAAAATGAATCACTTAGTATTTATCCAAGTTGAACTCCATCTGCCACTTCTCAGCCCAGCTCTGCATCCTGTCAATGTCTTGTATCTTGCAACAGCCCTCAACACTATCTACAACACTACTGACCTTTGTGTCATCAGCAGACTTACTAACCCAACCTTTCACTTCTTTATCCAAGTCATTTAAAAAAACTACAAAGAGCAGAGGCCAAAGAACACATCCCTGCAGGACACCACTGGTCACCGACCTCCAGGCAGAATGAGTTCCATCCACTATCACTCGCTGTCTTCTTTCAGCCAGCCAATTTTGTATCCATACAGCCAAATTTCCCTGTATCCCATACCTCCTAACTTTCTGAGTGAGCCTACCAAGGGGAACCTTATCAAGGATGTAGTAGGTTACAGAGAGACGTAGATAAGCTGCAGAGCTGGGCTGAGAGGTGGCAAATGGAGTTTAATGCGGACAAGTGTGAGGTGATTCACTTTGGTCGGAGTAACCAGAATGCAAAGTACTGGGCTAATGGTAAGATTCTTGGTGGTAAGTTAGGTGAGTGGTCAGATGTATGGCAGATGCAGTTTAATGTGGATAAATGTATGGTTATCCACTTTGGTAGCAAGAACAGGAAGGCAGATTACTATCTAAATGGAGTCAAGTTAGGTAAAGGGGCAGTACAAAGAGATCTGGGTGGGCAGTACAGAGAGATCTGGGGGTTCTTGTACACCAGTCAATGAAGGTAAGCATGCAGGTACAGCAGGTAGTGAAGAAGGCTAATAGCATGCTGGCCTTCATAACAAGAGGGATTGAGTATAGAAGCAAAGAGGTCCTTCTGCAGCTGTACAGGGCCCTGGTGAGACCACACCTGGAGTACTGCGTGCAGTTCTGGTCTCCAAATTTGAGAAAAGACATTCTGGCTATGGAGGGAGTGCAGCGTAGGTTCACGAGGTCAATTCCTGGAATAGCGGGATTAC
>NC_057742.1:1504739-1523288 GCF_004010195.1 Chiloscyllium plagiosum
CCACAATGTTGTGCCGAGCATTTACAGTATCTTAATCTAAGATCAACCTAACCTAAACACCCCTCAATTTACTACCGTACATGTGCTTGTCCAGCAGTTACTTAAATGACTGTACTATCAGGGCTGACAGTGCATTCCACGCACCCACCACTCTCTGTGTACTAACCTACCTCTGACATCTCTCCTACACCTTCCTCCAATCACCTTAAAATGATGACCCCTCATGACAGCCATTTCTGCCCTGGAGAAAAAGTCCTTGGCTATCTACTCTCTCTATGCCTCTCATTATCTTGTACACCTTTATCAAGTCACCTCTCTTCTTTCTTCTCTCCAGTGTCAAAATCCCAAGTTCACTCAACCTCTCTTCATAAGACAAGCCCTCCAATTCAGGCAGCATCCTGGTATATTTCCTCTGCACCCTCTCTAAAACATCTACATCCTTCCTATAATGAGGTGACCAGAACTGGACACAATATTCCAAATGTGGTATAACCGGGGTTTTATACAGCTGCAGCAAAACCTTGCGGCTCTTAAACTCAATCCCCCGTTAATGAAAGCCAAAACACCATACGCCTTCTTAAAAACCTTATCAACTTGGGTGGCAACTTTGAGGGATCTATGTACGTGGACCCCAAGATCCCGCTGTTCCTCCACACTGCCAAGAATCCTGTCTTTAACCCTGTATTCAGCATTCAAATTCAACCTTCCAAAATGAATCACATAATATTTAACCAAGTTGAAATCCATCTGCCTCATCTCAGCCCAGCTCTGCATCCTGTCAATGTCTTGTTGTATCCTGCAATAGCCCTTAACACTAGCTACACCACCGACCTTTGTGTCATCGGCACATTTACAACCCACCCTTCCACTTCTTCATCCAAGTCATTTATAAAAACTACAAACAGCAGAGGCCCAACAAGAGATCCCTGCAGGACACCACTGGTCACCGGCCTCCAGGCGGAATACTTCCCATCCACTACCACTCGCTGTCTTCTTTCAGCCAACCGATTCTGTATCTAGACAGCCAAATTTCCCTGTATACCATACCTTCTAACTTATTCCCGACGAAGGTCTTTTTCCCGAAACATCGATTTTCCTGCTCCTCAGATGCTGCCTGCCCTGCTGTGCTTTTCCAGCACCACTCTGATCTAAACTCTGGTTTCCAGCATCTGCAGTCCTCACGTTGCCTATGATGGGGACCCTTATCAAATGCCTTACTGACTCCATATACACCACATCCACTGGTCGACCTTTGTCAACCTGTCTCGTCACATCCTCAAAGAACTCAATAAGGCTTATGAGGCATGACCTGCCCCTCACAAAGCCATGCTATCTTTAATCAAACTATGTTTATCTAAATAGTTATAGATCCTGTCTCTCAGAATCCGTTCCAGTACCATGCTTACCACAGACATAAGACTGACTGGTCTGTAATTCCCAGGGATTTCCCTTTTCCCTTTCTTGAACAAAGGAACAACATTCGCCTCCCTCCAATCATCCGGTACTACTTCCGCGGAGAGTGAGGATGCAAAGATCATTGCCAGAGGCTCAGCAATCTCATTCCTCACTTCCCGTAGTAACCTTGGATATATCTGGTCTGGCCCTGGGGAAGCAAGGATCTGGCACAGCTTTAGAGGATTATATCTATCTTGATGCTTCCCAAAATTTCCAGCACATCTACTTTCTTAATATCAATCTGTTTGAGCCTATTGACCTGGACCACTGTGTTCTCACTATGAACAAGGTCCCTCTCTCTAGTGAATACTGAAGCAAAATATCTTGATGCTTCCCAAAATTTCCAGCACATCTACTTTCTTAATATCAATCTGTTTGAGCCTATTGACCTGGACCACTGTGTTCTCACTATGAACAAGGTCCCTCTCTCTAGTGAATACTGAAGCAAAAAACTCATTTAGGCTCTCCCTTATCTCTTCAGACTCCAGACACAAGTTCCCTCCACCATCTCTGATCGACCTTACCCTCTCTCTGATCATTCTCCTACTCCTCATATAAGTGTGGAACACCTTTGGGCTTTCCCTGATCCTTCCCACCAAGGCTTTTTCGTGCCCCTCCTGACTCTCCTCAGTCCATTTTTGAGTTCTTTTCTACCTACCCTGTAATCCTGTAAAGCTGTGCCAGATCCTTGCTTCCTCAACCTTAAGTCAGCTTCCTTCTTCCTGTTGACGAGAAGCTCCTCTTGTCATCCGAGGTTCCTTCACCTTCCCATTCCTTGCCTGTCTCAGTGGGACAATGTTATCCAACACTTGCAACAAGTGCTCCTTAAATGTGAGCATAAAACTAATTCTAATTTTAATTACTCATCTCGGCTTTGAGAACTACACTCCAATATTTATTCACAGCCTTACTCCAGCTTTTCTCTATCAGCTGGCTTCACTAAGTTAGAATTATCACCAGGATTTTCCTTGAGCTCTAATTTCACTCAGATGCAGCAAGCAACTACTGCTGACAGTCTTTCATCCCAACCATCAGCTGTACTGAACTGAGAGTGGTACTCAGCTTCTTCTGAGCCTTTATAACTTCCAATACTTTTCCTAAGCCCTGACGCCAACACTTAGCTGCTTTCTGTCACTGGAAACTTATGCCTAAACTCTAACACTACAAAGATAGCAAACTGCTCTTGACTGTTGACTGAGTCTCCCACACAGAAGCAATGGACTGTATATAGTTGCTTAGACAAAAGTGAGGACTACAGATGCTGGAGATTGGAGTCAAGATTAGTGTGGAGCTGGAAAAGCACAGCAGATCAGGCAGCATCCGAGGAGCAGGAAAATCAACGTTTCAGGCAAAAGCCCTTCATGAGGAATTCCATCGATTTTCCTGTTCCTTGGATGCTGCCTGACCTGCTGTGCTTTTCCAGCACCACTCTAATCTTGACTCTGTATACAATTGCTTCCCAGGGGTACAGCATAGAAGAAAAAGATCCTAATACATAGTTTATCCTTTTCCTTCTGCAACTGTTTATCATTTGAACACATCTTCAGTGACCCACTAACCGTCTGAGTGATCTATCGAAACCTTTACATTAAACCCCTCCACTATTTCTGGGTAGAATTGAGTGTAGTCACCCTCCAGCTCTTAGAACAGAGTGTAATCTGAACATTACAGTTCACAGATTGCTGGCGTCTGTGCTTACAAAAAGAAGGATTCATCACATTTTAGTTTGCTGTTAATTCAATCAGTCCATATTCAGTTATATAGCAGGATAAGCTTAAATTAGACCAATGACATGCACTCCCAGGCCCTGACATACAAGCATCTTGTCTTTGACCAATGCCCTTCCATATTTCTAGCTGTAGCTCAGTGGGTAGCACTCTCACAGTCTGAACTACAAATATTCACCTCACACTCAGAGGTATGAGCAGATATTCCAGCCTGACACTGCACGTTCTGTGCTGAGTGGGAGATCTTCTGAATAATCATTCAAATCACAATATCACATGCTTTCTGACCTGAACAAGGGTCCTGTGACACAGTTTTGAAAAAAGCAAGGGGAATACACCTGGTGTCCTGATAAATATTTATCCCTTAACCAATATCACAAAAATAGACTATCTGGTTATTATTGATGTTGTGCAGCTGCTGGTGTTGGACTGAGGTGGACAAGGTCAGAAATCACATGAAATCCAGGTGATAGTCTAACAGGTCTATTCGAAATCACAAGTTTTCGGATCGCTGCTCCTTTGTCAGGGGAAGTGAGGGGCAGTGCTCCGAAAGCTTGTGATTTAAAATAAATCTGTTGGACTATAACGTGATGTTGTGTGGCTTCTGATCTGGGTATTATTGCATGATTGTTTGTGGAATGTTGCTGAGCACAAATTAGGTACCAATTTCATATCAGCATTCAAAATATAATTACCAGTCTGTGAAGTGCTTACGGGCATCATTGTGTTGCAAAAAACCTTATTGCAAATATTTCTTTTCATTTTTTTAATTACTCATCTCAAACTCGAAGCTGCCTTACTACTTCCTCCACGCACAGTTACTGTCTGCAGGTTTCTCAGATGGTCAGGTACATTATACCAGTCCAGTGGAGAAACTGCATTGACAATCCTAGGGAGAGGGAGAGGGGTCGGTGGTGGTGGTGTATGGAACCCTTTGAGAAAATAAAACTTTGGAAGAAGGTATTTTGGAGAAGCTTGCATTGTGTTATGAACCGTGATTAACCTTTGGGGAAGTGAAAGCTGAATCTGTGTGAATCAGTGGGATAGCATGTGAACATAATCTGTATAACATCTAAAACTTGGTAATAGTTTGCAACCAAATCATTCCTGGCAAGTCTCAAAGTCTGGTCTATAATCACGGTAACCCAGAGATATGTTAGAACATGATATTTACCCATACAGTTTGTCTACGAAATGAATTAACTGTTGCTGATTACATCGATTCAACAGTCCTCCAACACTGAACCCTCATGGCTAAGTAAAGCACTGGATCCACTTCTGAGTTAAAAAGATTGTGGGCTCAAATCCCACTCCAGACAGGTAAGTACAAAAGCTAGGTTGAAACTCGAGAACGGTACTGAGGGAATGCGACACTGTCAGATGTGTGAATGTTTGAATGAATCTTTAAACTGAGGATCCCCCCCCCCCCACAAATACCACCACCAAAAGAAAGGAGAACTGACGAAATTCTCCCTAATGTCTTGGCCAATGTTTACTCTTCAATCATCATCACTAAAAAATACATGATCTGCTCACATTGCTACTTATGGAAACTCACTGTAGTCAAATTTGCTGACACATTTTCTACCTAACAATATCACCACAGTACACCAGTTTTCAGTGGCTGTAAGGGTCAGAAGTGCAGAAGTGTGCTATACAAATGTGTGTTTTTCTCTCTTTATGCAATGTGTCACTGCGGGCTGTGTTGAATTCAATACAAATAATCAGGTCCCCTCACTGTGTTCTACATTCACAATCCCTTTAACTCATTGATGTTAGTCTGCTACCCAAGAAACCTAACCTCGATATGACCAGACACATTGTTTTGAAATGGAAGCCAGCAGGATCACTCAGGATGCAGTTCTAGGGAGGTCATTTTGCTGAGAATGTGCAGTTCAAATGTCTGAATTTAGTTTAAAAAGATCTGGAACTAAAAATTTGCCACCAGTGAATGTTGTAAAACCCAATCCCGGTTCACTAACATTGTTCAGGGAAGAAGACATCTTACCCAGTCTGGCTGATGTGACAGCAGAACAACAGCAATGCGGCTGTCTGAGGAACTACTCAAGCCTTTGTGAACTTATCCAATTCTACCATCATTTAAAACAGGTGATGGTGGGAAACTTGCCCCCATTCCCAATGCTGGCTATTTCTTCTCAGGGTAGGATAAGGATGTGAGTAGCTAACCCATACTCCTGACCTGGCTGACTCCAAAGTAAGGGTAGGCATCTCCTCACCCTTTGCTTCTGAGGTTAATGAGCTGGACTTGACTCCCCCCACACCGCTGTACCTCCAGGTGAAGACTAGCTAACACATCCCTTTAACCCAACTCGAGGTACAGGCCTTGGTAGTAAATGTTGAGCCCTCAGCGTTTATCCAGTACATGTGGTAACTCAGTAGGAAAGCACCAAGCATCACATACTCACAATTATGAGGAACAGTCAACAAAGTGCTGACCTCATCCTGATAATGAATAAAAACAATTCAGTAGCAATTTTCTTTTGATTACTCAATGCTCTGTAAGGAATGAAACAAATGTTTCTATACTTACTGAATTTTGCCATGAGCCTTTGAACTCCCAGCCACTGCATTTTGACCTCGAATTTCCTGAGTTGTCACCATCTGGATTCTCTGCTCCAGGTGGCTAGTGATGGCTGCAGCTGCAGGAGAAACCATTGGATTAAATGCCAAGGATCAGGTCGATCAAAAGAACTCAGTAGATCCTTCATCCATCACTGTACGGCATTGTGGAGTGGGGGCCTGCTCAGGTCAACAATGGAGGAGCACTCTGAACCCTCTCGCAATGATGAGTTTGGTTGTAAAGAACGACTGCCTTGAGACATGGAAGTGGGTAGGGCTGTAGGTGGGTTGGGATTGGGGCTAGATATTTGGGGATAGATATTGGGGGATATAAATTGGGGGATAGATATTGGGCTGGGATTGGGGGCTAGATATTGGGTCTGAATCAATTTCTTAAGCTTTCACTCTCACTTCCCTCTATAGCAAGATAATGAGACCAAAACTCACACAATATCCCAGGTGTTATCTCACTAAGGCCCTGACTAACTGCAGCAAGACGTCCTTGTTCCTGTAGACAAATCCTGTAATCCTTCAACTGAGGCTATCAAAAGTGCATTGCATGATCAGTTAAACAGAAACAATTTGCAAAAGTACAGGGAAAAGGCAGGAGAGAGCACCAAGTCATGATGCTCATTTTGGAGAACTAGTGGAGATATGGTGGGCCAAATAGGATGGATTGGTGGTCAAGAAGGCATATGGTATGCTTGCCTTCATCGGATGGGGTATTGAGCATAAGGGCTGACAGGTCATGTTAAAATTGTACAAGACATTAGTTCGGCCGCATTTAGAATACTGTGTACAGTTCTGGTCACCACATTACCAAAAGGATGTGGACGCTTTGGAGAGGGTGCAGAGAAGGTTTACGAGGATGTTGCCTGGTATGGAAGGTGCTAGCTATGAAGAGAGGTTGAGTAGATTAGGATTGTTTTCATTAGAAAAAAGGAGATTGAGGGGGGACCTGATTGATGTCTACAAAATCATGAAGGGTATAGACAGGGTCGATAGAGACAAGCTTTTTCCCAGGGTGAGGGATTCAATAACAAGGGGTCATGCTTTCAATGTGAGAGGTGAAAAGTTTAAGGGGGATACACGCGGCAAGTACTTTATACAGTGGGAGGTAGGTGCCTGGAATGCGTTGCCAGCAGAGGTAGTAGAGGCAGGCACGGTAGATTCATTTAAGATGCGTCTGGACAGATGCATGAGTAGGTGGGGAGCAGAGGGAGACAGAGGCTTAGGAATTGGGCGACAGGTTTAGATTTGGATTGGCTCAGGCTTGGAGGGCCGAAGGGCCTGTTCCTGGGCTGTACATTTTCTTTGGTCTTTAAATAGCCTCCTTGTGGGCTGTAAAGGGTAAAGCTGCCATAATTCTACTCTCCCATCAGAGAGAGAGAGAGAGAGAGAGAGGACTGATGGTGGCTTCACCTGAGGGTCACAATGTCTCAGGCATGAGTTTGAGAAGTAGAGTTCTTCATGGTAACAGGCACAGAAATTCAACCCACATTGTTGATATTACGCTACATTGTAAACCAGCTGTCCAGCATCTGAGCTAACTGACCCTATGACTGATATGCAGAGCTGCTACTTTAGAACGTGTGGGCAGATGATATCATGGATACCAAGTTTCTTCATACATCAGTGAATTAGTTTGCTGTGTTTTGTGATAATGACTGTGGCCCTTTTGATTATTTACTGGTATCATCTCAAAAATAGCTAGGTTTATGAATTTATTTTGCAACTTATGAAGGTGGAACTTGAAACAATAGACTATTCCTCAGGGCAACTAGGGATGAGCAATCAATAAGGGCTGGCCGACAACACCCACACATTAGTAGTAAATAAAAGTGATCATTCTGAAGCTAGATGCTGTGAGCTGTTGGAATGTGGTTCTGCAAGACTGTGTTGCTGAAATTCCTCTCCCTCCCAGACAGCAGCTTCGCCAGTGGGAGTAGCCACTGCCCATTGGCATGAGAAATCATCAGGAACCACTTTATACCCATTAGGAAGAAATGTCCTCTGTACTCCCCACTCAAGATCACTGTGAGCACAGGGTGTAAAGCAAAGACAGATCCAGATGAAGAAATTAACACCACAAACGTAGATAGGAAAACAATTTAGATTAGATTAGATTCCCTACAGTGTGGAAACAGGCCCTTCGGCCCAACAAGTCCACACCGACACTCCGAAGAGCAACCCATCCCCCTCTGATTAATGCACCTAACACTATGGCCAATTTAGTATGGCCAATTTACCTGAATTTATGAGGAGGATTCAAAGACTCTGCAAAAGGATTTAGATAGATTCAAAATCTGACAGATGGTCTAGGATACTGGAAAATGTGTGGGTGTCCACTTTGATCGGAAGAACAGAAAACAGAATACTTATTTAAATGGCGAGACAGTGCAGAATGCTGCAGTACAGATGGATGTGTGTGTTATGGTGTATGAATCACAAGAAGTCTGTGCGCACATACAGCAAGTAATTAGGAAAGTAAATGCAGTTTATTGCAAGGAGGCTGGTATATAAGACAGAAAGTCTTGCTCCAACTCTACAGGACATCAATGAAATTGCTGCTGGAGTAATGTGCCCAGGTTTGGTCTACATATTTAAGGTGGGATGGACTTGTATTGTAACCAGCTCAGAGAAAGCCCATGAGGTTTATTCCTGGGAAGAATTTTCTTATCAGGAAATGTTGCGCAGTTAGACCGATAATCATTAGAGTTTTAAACAACGGAGTGGCATGACTCTTATATAAGACTTTGAGAGGTTTGGCAGGATGGATGTTGACAGAAAGCTACTGCTACACACAGACCACAGACCTTAGAGAGAGGGTCTTCTTCTCTCAGTGGGTTATTAATCTGTGGAATTCTTTATCCCAGAGAGTGGTAGCGGCTAGCTTGTTAAATATATGTAAAGTTGAGTCAAAATGTTTTGATTGACAAATAAGTCAAAAGTGAGGCAGGCAGGAAGGGAATTAACAAAGACAAACACAGAACAACATAACACAGGAATAGGCCCTTGGGCCCTCCAAGGCTGCGTCGACACAGTTTGCCCTACCATACTAAAACTGCCTTCCCTTACAGGATCCGTATCCCTCTACTCCCTTCCTATTCATGTATTCATCCAGGTGCTTCTTGAATGCTGCTATTGTGTCTGTTTCCAGCACCTTGTCTCACAGCACGTTCCAGGCACTCACCAGCCTTTGTGTGAAAAATCTGCCTCGCACGTCTCTTTTAAACTTGCCCCCTCCCCCTACACTTTGAACCTGTGTCCCCGAGTAATTGACCCTTCCCCGCCAGCTAGGAAAATGCCTCATACTTCCCACTCTATCCTCTCTATTCACAACCTTATAAACTTCAATCAGGCCACCCCTCAATCTCCTGCATTCCAGTGAGAACAAACCCAGTCTATCCAACCTTTTCTCATTGCTAAAATCCCCCAGACCAGGCAACATCCTGGTAAACCTTTTCTGTACCCTCTCCAAAGCATCCACAGCCTTCTAGTATGTGGTGACCAGAACTGTATGTAATATTCTAAGTGTGGCCTAACTGAAGTTCTATAAAGCTGCAGCATAACGTGTCTATCCTTATACTCAATGCCCCTTCCAATGAAGGCAAGCTTGCCATAGGCCTTTGTTACTCCCTTATCTACCTGCACTGCCACCTTCAGTGATCTGTGGACCTGCACACCCAGATCCCTCTGCATGTCAATACTCCTAAGGGTTCTGCCATTCACTGTATAATTTCCACCTGTATTTGACCTTCCAAAATGTATCACCTCACATTTGTCCGGTTTAAACTCCATCTGGCATTTTTCTGCCCAAGCCTCCCACTGATCTATATTCTGCTGTATCCCTGTATCCTCTGACAATCTCCTCATTATCTGCACCTCCATCAATCTTTGTATTGTCTGCAAACTTACTAATTAGACTAACTATGTTTTCCTTCAAATCATTTATGTAGGCGACAAACAGTCGAGGTCCCAGCACTGATCCCTGTGGAACACCACTGGTCTCAAACCTCCGTTCCGAAAAGCATCCTTCCACCACTACCCTCTGTATCCTATGACTAAGCCATGTAAACAACGTCAACTACTTTTCCCTCATCAATCATCTTCGTCAGCTCTTCAAAAAACTCAATCAAGCCAGTGAGGCCTGACACCCCCCCTCCCACCAACACCACCCCGGATGTCTATCACTAATAGGTCCATTTGCTTGTAAATGCGTATGGAACTTGCCCTGAAAATCTTTTCCAATAATTTCCCTACCACCAATGTGAGGCTCATAGGCCTATCATTTCCTGGATTATCCCTGCTACCCTTCTTAAACAATGGGACAACGTTGACTATTCTCCAGTTCTCAGGGACCTCACCTGTGGCCAAAGAGGATACAAAGATTTCTGTTAATGCTCCAGCAATTTGTTTTCTTGCCTCCTTCAATATTCTGGGATAGATCCCATCAGGACCCGAGGATGTATCTATCTTAATACTTTTTGAGACGCACAACACCTGTTCCGTTTCAATAGCAACTTGGCTAATAAATTTGACAGTCCTTTTCCTGAGATCATCAATTCAATACTCCTTTTCCTGGATTAATACTATAATCAGGTCAGCTAAATGGTGCAACAAGCTCAAGGAGCCAATTGGCCTATTCCTGCTCCTCGTTCCTGTGATCTTACATTGACGTGAACTCTGGAAGGTGTAAGAATCACCCTCTGTGTCTGAAGGCATTTTTCACCCTGATGTCTCACAAACATAAATGATCACATGGATTAAATACAAAGTCAAGATCCCTCTACGCTGTCCCTGAGATAAGAAGGTCTTGCTGTACGATAATTTCTGGAGCTCAGAATCAAGGAAGCTTAACGTAGATGTTGGATTGTGTTTAGACAAGACTCAATATACAAGAAGGTGATTTGGGTCACACTTACCCGAAGGGAGGGCCATGTCTTTTTGACTTAAACTGCTGAGGGATGACTGACAGCCACTAGAGGTAGCCCCAGAGAGTCTAAAATGTAGAAAACATATAAGAATTGTAAAATTATCTGTTTGGCATCAAAAATTTGCTCCTGACCATTGCTTGGTTCGCACAGCAGTCTTGGTTGTGGAAAGTTTCTTATCCCAGGTATGACTTCATGCTTAGTTCAGGAACATTACTGATGCTGACATAAGTCCAGAGTTTTAACTAAATAACTGCTGTATATCAGCCATTCTGAATGACTGTTGTTCAAGTCACTGGATCCTGTTGTGTAATGGTGGAGGTCTTGGTATGATGATTATGTCACTGGACTAGAAACCCAGAGCCCTGGGCTAATGTGTTGGAGACATGGGGTTAAGCCCCATATGACAGGTGATGAAATTTGAGTTCTATACAAGTCTGCAATTTTTAAAAACTGGTCTAAATGGTGACCACGAAACTACTGCTCAATTGTCGGAAGAACTCATCTGGTTCATGAACATTCTTACGGAAGGAAACTGTCATCCTCACCCAGTCTGACTTACATGTGACTCCAGATCCACAGCAATGTGGTTAACTCTTAAATTGCCCTCCGGCCAACTGGGGATGGGCAATAAATGTTGGCCTGTCCAACGATGCCTACATCCTATGAACGAATAAACAAGGATGTCTATAAGTCAGTGTGGCAGTATACTGCAGTAGGTGTAACCTGAGTGTATACAAGGTCTCAGACTCCATCTTGTGCTGAGTCACATGATGCAATGAAGCATGACACCCTACAGAAATGTGCAGCTTTGTTGTAAGCTATGAGCTTAATGTTAGCCCAAACATCTATGCATCTCTAAGTATAATGTTCATACATAAGTACTAGTTGTAATAAATGTCTGTTGAATTCTTCAATATCACAATATCCACATCCAGTTTCTTATGTTACAGAAGTTAAGTTAAACATTGTCACATCAGGGAAAAGTACTCTGTTGAAAGCAAGCTCACACCAGTGAGTTTGCTTCCAACAACAACTTATATTTATATAGCACCCTTCAGGAAATGAATTGTTCCAAGGCACTTCACAGGGCCTTTTAAAAATATCGTTTGACCCTGAAACAGGTCAGAAGATATTAGGGCTAAAGGGCAAAGGTTTAGTCAAAGATGCTGGTTTTAAGGAGTGTTTTGAAGAAGGACTGAGTGGCCAAGAGGTTTAGGGAGGGAAGCCCAGACCTGAAGGCACTGGGGAGAAATTAAAATTGTGGTTGTTCAAGTGATCAGAATTTGACGAATGGACAGATCATAGAGGGATGTTGGGGTCTGAGAAAAACATTGCTGTTAAAAGACCTTTATCAGGCCAGCCCACAGAGGAAAGAAAGTAAAAAAAAAGTAGTTTCTTAATTGCTTGATCCTCCCAAATCGGGACATTGTTGACTCACTGAAAATTCAGTGCAGAATGCATAGTCTGCTTTGCAACTGAGAGGCACAAAGAGCATTTCTTGTCCTCTACTTTGTTTAAACACATCTAAGCGACAGTATCTTGACCCTCAATTGGTCAGTTCCTTATTTTAAAACATTTTTTCCTGAGTCCCAATCCCTCCCATGACCTAATCTTAACCTCTATCTGTAACCTCATCCCCACCCCACAACCCTCTGAGTTGTCTGTGTCCTTTTAATTCCTGCCTCAAACTCCTCCTGTTGTTAATCACTCCGGGCTGCCTGTGAGCTCAGCTGCTGGAGTCTGGAATATCCTGCTGAAAGGTCTCAGTCTCTACCTCACTTCCTTCCTTACTTTTGATGCTCCTTGAAACCTCAATTTCTGACCAAGCCTTTTGTCACCACCTCTAGCATGTCTTAATGTTGAATTTTATTTGATGATTGCTCCTGTGAAGTTTATTTTGATGTTTTACTGCAGTAAAGATGCTATATAAATGCAAGCTGTTGCTTTTATATGGTCAACCGTACCCCCAGGACTGGAGGTAAGATAAGCCAGACATGGTCCATCTCCAGTTACTATCCTGTGGCCAGGATATTGCAGTGAACCTTGTGAGAATTGCTACATTGAAATCTGAGTGTAGACCTGAGATGCAGTGAAAGGGAATGAACTGCTGGGTTCAAATCTTTGTGTAATGCAAATGTTTTAGCTGCCACCTCCCTTGTTTATGAATGATGTGCTTTGTGTGTATTAGTGCAAGTCAGTTATTTCAGGAAAAAACTTTTGTTGCCAAATTATATCTGGTGCCTTGTGCCAGTTTAAAGTCAACGTCATTCACCAAGGCTCCGAAAGCAAGTTCCCCTCTCAGCCACTCAGCTACTCACCATCCTGTATTACTGTTCATTCACTGTCACTGGGTCAAAATCCTAGAATTCCCTCCCTAAGGGCTTTGTGGGTCAACCCACAGCACATGGACTGCAGCGGTTCAAGAAGGCAGCTCACTCCTACCTTCTCAAGGGGCAACTAGGGTCAGGCAATAAATGCTGGTCTCGCCAGCAACCTCCACATCCCATGAACAAATAAATTAAGAAAGAGCATTACTTTTATTGTGTTTTATGACTATTGGTTTGATGAAGAGGCCCATCAAGTCTGCAACGACATGACTCCCACTAAAGGCGCACGAATCCCAATTTCCAGCACTTGTCCCATACCCTTGATATTTGAAGTGCTCATTCAAATATTCTTTTAAAGGTTGTAAGGTTTCCAGCCTCCAGTACCTTCCCAGGGGACGGTTTTTAAAGTCAATATCATTCACCAAGGCTCCTAAGGCAAGTTCCAATCCCATTTCCGATTCCCACCAACCACTCAGTGAAAACATCTTTTCCCAAATCCCCTCTGAATCTCCTGCTCCTTACCCTAAAACCAAGCCCCCACGTGACTGACTTCTCAAAAAAGGGAATAGCTGCTTTTTATCCACCCTGTCCATGGCCCTCATAATCTTATACACCTTAATGGTGTCACCACTCAGTCTCTCTTTATAGCTCAATTTCTCCATCTCAGGCAACATCCTGGTGAACCTCCTCTGTACCCCCTCTAATGCTATCACATCCTTCCTGTAGTCAGGTGACCAGAACTGCACTCAATACTCCAGCTGTGACCTGACCAACACTCTGTACAAACTCCAACACTACCTCCTTGCTCTTACACTCTATGGCATGGCTGATGAAAGCAAGTGTCCTATGTGCCTTAACTACACTATTCATGTGCTCAGCCAACTTCAGGGATCTGTGAATAATTACCCCAAGATCCTGCTGTTCCTCTGAGCTACCCAGTGTCCTGCCATTCATTAAACACTCCCTCATCTTGCTTCTTCTTCTAAAGTGCATCACCTCACACTTATCAGTGCTAAATCCCATCTACCACTGGTTTGTCCATCTGACCAACCCACCTATATCTTCCTGTAACCTACAACCATCTTCTTCGCTATTAACCACTCTACCAATCTTGGTCTTGTCTGCAAATTTGCTTCACCTTCCCCCAGATTTTCATCTCCATCATTTATGCATATAGCAAAGAATAGGTGTCGCAGTACTAATCCTTGTGGTACACCACTGGACACCGGCCTCCGGTCACTCACATAGCCTTCTACCACTACCTTTTGTGTCCTATTACTAAGCCAGTTTCAGATCCATCTCATCAAGTTTTCCTCAATTCCATGTACTTTAACCTTCTCAATCAGTCTCCCATGTGGGACCTTGTCAAAAACTGTGCTAAAATCCATATCAACTGCATCAACTGAACTTCCCTCATCCACACACTTGCTTACACTTTCAAAACATTTGAACAAATTTGTTAAGCATGACCTCCTTCTGACAAAGACATTGCTGACTATCCCTAATTATCCCATGCCTTTCCAAGTGGATATTAATTGGCTCCTTCAGAATTGTCTCCAGCACTGACATTAGACTCAGCAGTCCGTAATTTCCTGGTTCATCTCTACCACCCTTCATGAAAAGTGGAACCACATTAGCCGTCCTCCAGTCCTCTGGTACTCTCCCCATGGCCAGAGGGGAACTGCCCCTGCAGCTGCCTCCCACAGCAGCCTGGGATGCAATTTGTCCAGGCCAGGGGATTTGCCTGTTTTAAGCCCAACAGAACCTCCAAAACATCCCAATTTCCTATGTCAAACTGTGCAAGTTCCTCAGAGTCCCTTTTCCTGAATACTGTACCTACATTCTCATTTTCCAGAGTGGAGACTGAAGAGAAGCATTCATTCCTCCTTCCAATATCCCGCAGCTTCACACGCAGGTCGTCCCCTTGGTCCCTAATGGGTTAGTCGTTCCCTAGTTAACCTCTTCTCTTTAAAGTATTTATAAGATATCTTAGAAATGTTCCTAATCCTGTTCGCAAGTCCCTTTTCATGCTACCTTGTTCTTCTTCTAATTGCTTTCTTCAGTTCTGTCCTGCACTTCCTTTATATCTCTCGGGTCAGAGCTGAAATGCTCCCTTTGGACTTGTTAAAAGCCTTACACTTCTTCTTTATCCAGCCCTGTACTGCCATCAACATCCAGGGTTCTCTGAACTTATTGCTCCTACATTTCCATCTAAGGAGTACATGTTGGACCCATACTCTTCCCAGCTCCTTTTTGAATGCCCCCATTGTTCCACTGTAGACTTACCGGAAGGAGCTGTTCTCAGTCAATTGTGGCCAGATCCTGCTTTATTTTAATAAAATCTGCCTTATAGAATATAGAAGAATACAGCGCAGTACAGGCCCTTTGGCCCTCGATGTTGCGCCGATCCAAGCCCACCTAACCTATACTAACCCACTATCCTCCATATACCGATCCAATGCCCGCTTAAATGCCCACAAAGAGGGAGAGTCCACCACTGCTAACCTTACAGCCTGTTTTATACTGTATTTCAATGTCCTTCCTACCGAAGTGCATCACCTCACACTGCTCTGCATTAATCCTCATCTGCCATAAACCTGAAAACTACACCAATGTGTCACTGTCCTGTTGGAGTTCCACACTGTCCATCACAAACATTATAATTCTTCCAGGTTTAGTATCTGCATATTTTGAAATTGTCCTACAGTCACACACCACACAGAAATACGAATACTGTACTACATTCTCATTTTCCAGAGTGGAGACTGAAGAGAAGCATTCATTCCTCCTTCCAATATCCCGCAGCTTCACACACAGGTCGTCCCCTTGGTCCCTAATGGGTTAGTCGTTCCCTAGTTAACCTCTTCCCTTTAAAGTATTTATAAGATATCTTAGAAATGTTCCTAATCCTGTTCGCAAGTCCCTTTTCATGCTACCTTTTTCTTCTTCTAATTGCTTTCTTCAGTTCTGTCCTGCACTTCCTTAATATCTCTCGGGTCAGAGCTGAAATGCTCCCTTTGGACTTGTTAAAAGCCTTACTCTTCTACTTTATCCAGCCCTGTACTGCCATCAGCATCCAGGGTTCTCTGAACTTATTGCTCCTACATTTCCATCTAAGGAGTACATGTTGGACCCATACTCTTCCCAGCTCCTTTTTGAATGCCCCCATTGTTCCACTGTAGACTTACCGGAAGGAGCTGTTCTCAGTCAATAGTGGCCAGATCCTGCTTTATTTTAATAAAATCTGCCTTCCCCCAACCTAAAGCTGTCTTTTGCAGGCCATCGTTTTCCTTGTCCAGAACAAATTTGAACCGTATCATGATGCAGTGGCTATCGCTAAAATGTTCCCCCAAAGCCAAATCGAACACTTATCCTGCTTCTTTCCCTAGAATCAGATCTAGCTCTGCATTGTCCCTTGTTGGGTTCTTCTTCTTACTGATACAAAGGATTCCCCTGGATACTGAAACAACTCCACAGAAGCCAATATCCCGTCATCCAGTCACTCTTTATTTATACAGTAGGAACCCTGTATCCACGGGTTCGGTTTCCGCGGTTGCAGTTATCTGTGGTTTACTGCCGCCCGAAAATATTACATGGAGCATTCCAGAAATAATTCCAGGTGCTTCCAGGGAGGTAAATTTCCCTTATAAATGATGGGGTTTGCTACTATTCGCAATTTCGGGCTTTGCGGTCGGCCTGGGAACGTATCACCCGCAGATACGGGGGTGGGGGGTGGTACCTGTACGTGTATAATACATGACACTATTCTGGCTCCCTCAGAGCCAGCTCTCAGAGTGAACAGATCCCCTGACACTCCTGATTTTATCTGTTAGCCAGGGATCCCTGATTGGACCAGGTTAACAGCCCCAATCAGGGAACTCATATTCTATGAGGTCCACCTATCTGACTTCATGACGGTCACTAAGTCTGGGGATATAGGCCTTTTCTTTTTCTTGTACCTCTCCTTCAGCATTTCCACATCGTGTTCAGTTCATCTGACTCAGCCTTGGATAAGGGTGATGTTACTGGACCATAGCCCACCTCTTGATCCCGAGTGTCTCAGAAGAAATTCATCTTCTTCAGGCTGTAAAGGCATTGAGGCTGCAACAGCCACTGTGTCCATCTCAGACTCTGAGGTTTCTTTGACGCTAGGTGGAGGGGGAGAACCCCTGTGTTCCAACCCACCTTGCATCAACCCCATGCTTCTTTTACCCATGGAGGGCCATTCCTTTGGTTTCAACACTGAACTTCATCCTCTGAACTAAAGTCGCTTAGAGGAGTCTTGTATCCAGCATTGACATTCCTGGTGCCCTTTCACTCTCCCACCCAAGTCAGGGACGATCAGATTTAACATGGATGGAGTCATCTCCCCGTTAGCATCTCTGCTGGAGCTGTCCCTGTAGTTACATGAGGGGTGGTCTGATAAACAAATAGGAACTGGGAGAGATTGGTATCGAGTGAAGCTGTACACTGTTTCTTTAAGCCTGCCTTCAAAGTTTGGACTGCTCTTTCCACCAGATGGTTGCATGATGTCCTTGTATGCAGAATACCTGAAATCCCTGCTGGTAAATAATGGCCCGTTTTCTGTGACCAACACTCCCAGGAGCCCGTGTATTGCAAAAAATACATGCAGTTTTTCTATTGTCTTCCCCATTTGACAAATGAACTCTATGCATGTTTATCCACTTTGAGTGGGCGTCCATAATGACTAAGAACATTGAGCCCATGAAAGCACTGGCAGAGTCAATGTGTAATGGAGTCCTGGGTTTAGCCAGCCATTTCCACAAATGTGGAGGAGCTGCTGGTGGTAATTATTGTACTTGTTGACCCTCTGGGTACTGCCCCACCAACATGGCTATGTCTACATCCAATCCTGGCCAACAGACAAAACTTCTTGCCAGCATCTTAATTTTGGAAACCCCTGATTAGGAGAGCTAAGAGAGGACATGAAAAATCTTGGGCGGATAGAATCAAGGATAACCCAAAGGCATTTTATGCGTATGTGAGAAACATGAGAATGACGAGAACGAGGGTAGGTCCGATCAAGGACAGTAGTGGGAGATTGTGTATTGAGTCGGAAGAGATAGGAGAGGTCTTGAATGAACCTTCCATGGGGTGATCTGTGAGCCAACACTACCCCATACAGGAGGCCTGGCATGCTAGCACCAGATCTCACTCAGGATTATAGTGTGCCAATAGCTTAGATGATGATACGTCTTCACTTTCCTAAAGGCTACATCTTGCCTATGAGACCATTTGCAAGACTGACCATTTTTCAATAGCAAATGTAAGGCTGAAGTGATGGAAGTCAGGTTATGTAGGAACTTTCCATAATAATTCATCAACGAGGTACTTAGGCTATGATACAGACACAGAATCGGTCACCTGGGCTGCCTGGAACACACCTGCCCTGGAGGAACTTTGTCCAGATTCTCAAAGTGCTCCTTATTGGTCATTAAGGAGAAAGTGAGGTCTGCAGATGCTGGAGATCAGAGCTGGAAATGTGTTGCTGGAAAAGCACAG
>NC_057742.1:1523350-1539441 GCF_004010195.1 Chiloscyllium plagiosum
CTCCTGTTCCCTGGATGCTGCCTGACCTGCTGCGCTTTTCCAGCAACACATTTCCAGCTCCTTATTGGTCATCCCTGTTATTAGCATGTCATCCAGATAAATGGCGACCAGGTGTAGACCTTGTAAAATGTTCTCCATCATCAGCTGAAAAATGCCTCAGGCCAATGATACCCCAAAAGGCAGTCTCATTTATTGGTACAAAGCCTTATGAGTATTAATTATAGCATATTTCTGGGAATCCTCATTTAAATCACAATTGCAGGTACACATGGCTCATAGCCACCTTCGTGAAGAACATCCCTCCCGCCAATAAATCCTTTCTGCGAGGAATGGATATTTATACAGCTATGAGAAGCAGTTTACCGTTGGTTTAAAATCCCCACTAAGGTGAACCGATCTGCTGGATATGACCATTCGGTATGACCGGTGGTGGCCATTCCACAAACTGTACAGGTTTGATGATTCCTTTGTGTTCCAGCCTCATGATTTGTGCTTCTACTCATGACTCCCCATAAGGCAAATGATACTGAGTGGGCCTTTGCAAAATCATGGAATTGTGTCATGGTCAGCATGCAAGGTAGACCTGGCTCCTTTGAGCGTCCTTAGAGTTTCCTAAACAAACCTCCAGATATTTAATTAGGACCTCACTCAGGCAGCCATTTTCTAATGCCTCTACCAGTCACCTTAACCTCGCCAAAATTCCCACCACAGATTCCCCTGGTTCTTGATTTGCTGGGTAAAACTAATAATTCCTGAAGAAGGGCTTATGCCCGAAACGTCGATTCTCCTGTTCCCTGGATGCTGCCTGTTCCAGCAACACATTTTCAGCTCTGATCTCCAGCATCTGCAGACCTCACTTTCTCCTCAAAACTAATAGTATCTCAGAATTAGAGAAGGCTTGGGGTCATAATATTCCTTAACGAAATCCATCAACTCTTGAAACATTTTAGAATTTGGTGCCTCAGGGAAAGTTAGGCTCCTAATAACTGACAAAGCTGTGGTTCCACAAACTGTCAGGAGAATTACTCGTTGCTTTTCATCTGTCATTTGCCAAGAAAAAATAATACATTCCTTCCACATACTGGGTCCAGTGTTCAACACCAGGATTGAACGAGTCAAGTTTCCCAAATAGCAGCATGATGCCAGAATTGTTTACCCGCATACTCAAAGATGACTGCTGCGAGTGAGTTTCTTCAGGACTGTACTTTTTTCTCTCGTTGTCACTGAAATAATTCCACCAAGGCCAGTATCCTATCACCAAGTTACACATGCATACACTTCACACTGGTCTGGCTTCCTCAGAGCCAGCTCTCAGAGTGAACAGGATGTTCCTTTTGCACCAACTCTTGAGCCATGCAGTCATGTGTCCTGTTTTCTTATTTCTAAACTTGCTAGCACATGGCACCGGGAGTAATCCGGGGTGAACCGGATATCAGGTGAACAGTCCCAATCAGGGATCTCACATTCTATGTGGTCCACCTCACTGCATCCCTCAATTTGTAAACCGAGTTAGTCACTACAAAAACGTTTCAAGAAATCTGACCTTCTCAACCCTTAACACAATGACTATCCCAATTAATATTGGGAAAGTTGAAATGACCGAGTTTAATTACCCAATTATGACTCTCACACACCTCTGTGAACTGTCTATATTTGCTCCTCTGTTTCCTGCTGACTCTCGGTAAAGTGGCTGCCCACTTAACATTCCTAAGTTTTATCCGCAAAGCCTTGTTTGAGGACCCTTCCAAAATGTCATCTCTTCTTACTGCGGTAATTAACTCTTTAATTAACAGTGTGACACCACCACCTTATTTACAGCCTCTCAGCTAAAGATTCTATACCCTGGAATGTTGATTTGCAAGTCCAGCCCATCCCTCAAACATGTTTCTTTAATGGCAACAATATTATACTTCTATGTGTCAAACCACAACATTGACTCATCGGTCTTACCTATTACACTCCTAACATGAAAGTAAAGGCTACCCAGTCTTGCATTACTCTCTTGACACTCAATGTAGCTGAACGCACTGTGCTTTGCTTCCTGTTGCATGATGTGACCCTATTTCATTGATACTCTGTGACCCCTGCCCTGCCAAACTAGTTCAAACTCCTCCAAACAACATGATCAAGAATCCTAGTCCCACTGTGGTTCAAGAGCAAACTGCCCCTTTTGTACATGTCCCACCTTCCCCAAAAACAATTCCACTGATCCAGGAATCTAAAACCCTCCCTCTTGCAAAAACTCTTGAGCCATGCATTCATCTAATCTATTTTCCTATTTCTAAACTCACTAATACATGGCACTGGGAGTAATCCAGAGGTTACAACTGTTGAGGTACTGCTTTTTAATCTCCTGCCTAGCTCTTGATGCAAGACCTTATTCCTCACTTTGCCAACATAACTGGTACCAACATGTACCACAACCTCTAACTCATCAGCCTCCCCTTTCAGGGTGTCCTGCAGCTGTTCAGTGACATCCCTGACCCTGGTACCAGCGAGGCATTGCACTGTCCTGGAGTTGCAGATTAGCTGACTATAGAATCCCAATCACTAGTGCTCTTCCTTTCTTCTTCCTCCCCACAGTACAGTCAGGCTGCTTGTAGGCCCAGACGCTTAGTTCTCACTGCATCCCTCTGAGGTACCAGCATCCTCATCAGCTTCCAAAACAGAAGTTTCTTTGCTCCATTATTCACTCTGTGCTGGGCATTTGTAAATCGAGTTAGTTTAAATTTAAAATGAGAAAATATTTATCACGCAGTTGCAAGTTTTACTTCTCTGTTATTAAAACTCATTTGTGTGGATGCAAATATGACAGTATTACGCACAAAGAAGTTGGTACTAATTTACTGGAAGATTTTGTGTCATTTTTAAACATGAAAGTAATACCAAAAGTCATATGACAGTAGAATACAGCACTGACAGTTCAACACATTCTCATTTGTACAGGATTGTTATCTGTAGTGCTTGTGAAGTTTACATTTTTTGGTTGCTGCTGCCATCAAATTGCATTGACCAGGTTCAAAGGGGTGAAACTCTTTGTATAATATGAACAACCAAATTGTGTGTAACTGTCTGAAAAAGCTGTGGATGTAAAGTGTATCTCCTGAACTGTAAATACATGCATCAAGCACAAAAGCCAAAAATCTTTCTGAACCAAAAGAAAAATTTCCAACTCCACCGTGTCAATATTCTCAGTCCTGGGTGTTTGCAGGATGTGAAGAGGGTGGTTAAGTGTGGTCAGGCTGGGTTGATGTAACGAGAGGCCTAGCAATGGAGAGGCACGAGGACCTGTGATTTCTCATTCCTGATGAAGGGCTTTTGCCTGAAACGTCGATTTTCCTGCTCGTCGGATGCTGCCTGACCTGGCTGTGCTTTTCCAGCACCATTCTAATCTAAAATCTGGTGTCCAGCATCTGCAGTCCTCACTTTTACCCTGTGATTTCTCTCCCTGTCCCTGCCTGTGACCCCAATCCCTGCTGGACAATGTGTGCACTACCATCAGATGAGGCTGAGATCAGCATTAGGTATGAAGGTCTCCATAGTTAATACCTGCCCAGGTTCATTTGCAACGGGTGACTTCTAAAGCTGACTGCAAAAAACTGCAAACATCAGGAAGAGAATTGAGATAAGTAAGTCCCAAACAAGGATTCCAATAACAAAAAAAACCTGACATGTTTAATATAAAGATACGACAAAGGCAGGGTAAAACTCCTAGTAAATAATGGAATCAGTTTACCTGTCCTCCTCTCTGTCCAATAGGCTACGATACATCGCGATCTCACTCTCCAATCTCATCTTTGTGTTGAGCAACAGTTCGTGTTCCCAAACCTGGTGTTCGATATCTCTCCTCACACCGTGTAACTCGCCCTCCATCTCTCGAATCACAGACGCCAGATTCTTCAGCTGTACCTCATACCTCTGCTCGGTCACCTGCAGGGAATTCTCCAAACCCTTCTGCTGTGAGAAGGACATCAAGTCATTGCCAACCCGTGAACATTCTCCACCCGGGGACTGGGTCCAAACGTACAAAATATAACGGCCTTCATTTTCACAATACACATGTTCATCACACACATCTCTCACAAAGTCCAAAACTACAGGGCATAGGTTTAGGGGGTGAGGGGAAAGGTTTATAAAAGACCTAAGGGGCAACTTTTTCACGCAGAGGGTGGTATGTGTACGGAATGAGCTGCCAGAGGAAGTGGTGGAGGCTGGTACAATTGCAACATTTAAGAGGCATCTGGATGGGTATATGAATAGGAAGGGTTTGGAGGGATATGGGCCGGGTGCTGGTAGGTGGGACTAGATTGGGTTGGGATATCTGGTCAGCATGGACGGGTTGGGCCGAATGGTCTGTTTCTGTGCTGTACATCTCTATGACTCTACTTCTGTTGCGTTCATAAAAATCTCTTGTGAGCTACAATTTTATGTTCAGGTTTGTAACAGCAGAAGAGGAAATATTTGTGAGGTTGTAGGGAAAAGACAGGACGGTGACAGGGGATTGTTGGGCAAGGGCAATAAGTATTGGGGGATAAGCAACAACATAGAGCTGAGGCCCCAATCAGATCAGCCAGCATCTTAATAAATGGTGGAACAGACTGAATGGCCTACTCTAATTTCTTATCATCCCCTGAGTGGGACAGGCTGAGTAGCTCTCATAGAGGGTTAGCACCAACCTGACTGGCTGAAAAGCCTCCCTCTGTGCTGTACCAGTTCTACAATCCATTCTGCAGCATCCTGATCTAGGCTGGCTGAACTGAAACCTGGTTCCAATTGTAACTGCGTCTCTCTCACAAATACCAATGGACCTGCTGAATATTCCCAGCTTCTCTGTCTTTATTATACGTCTCCGACTTCTCCAATACTTTGGTTTATATTACACCAGGAATCAGTATGTAAACATTTCAAATGAAGAACAGTGTAATGGGAAAACCCTGTTATAGCTGAGTCAATCAGAACTGTCTTTCGTTCTGTTTTTAATTTTACTTTCCTAATCCAGATTTAAACTGAGTCAGCTCCACTCAGCTCAAACAGCTTGTACTTCAAGAGGGTGCCAGGGATTTAGACACACTGAGAGGGTGTTTGAAGACCAGGAGCCCTATGAAAGGCTGAGGTCTGGGGGGTCTGACAGTTGGCTCAGAGTTTCAAATAGACTGGGCTCTCGGAGCACAACATGCAAGATTCTATAAACATTGTTAGAGAGAGGAGTTTGTCTTATAAAGAGAGATTGAGCAGTTTAGGTCTTTAACCGCTGGAGTTCAGAAGGGGATCTAATTGAGGTATATAAGATGGTAAAGGAGATTGACAAAGGAGACATAGAGAGAATGTTTCCTCATGGGGCGATCTAGAATAAGAGGTCATAGCTTTAGGATAAGGGGCAGCAGACTTAAAACATGAGGAGAACTTACGTCTTTCAAAGGGGCATGAATATGTGGAAATCTGAGAGAGTGTGGCTGATGTTGGAACATTGAGTAAATTGAAGGAGGAGATGGGCGTTTTAAATTAATAATGGGTTGAAGGGTTATGGATCAGGCAGAAAAGTGGAGTTGAGGACGAGATGAGATCAGCCAGGATTGTATTAAATGGTGGAGCAGGCCTGAGGGGCCGAATGGCCTCCTCCTGGTCCCAGTTCTGATGTGTCCAGGCAGACAGTAGGAGGTTTGAGGTGGTTGGGGAACACAAGGGGCTCAGAGTCCAACTGAAATTACAGACTCCAAGTGTAGCAACCAGGAGAGTTGGCTTAAGATAATGGATCACAGATTCATTCTTCCAGACTGTTTCCTGCCCCCTTTTACAGTTCCTGTCTCCCTCTCAGTCAGTCTACAGTCCTGTTTAGATTATCAGATATACCCTACTCCACTTGATGTGTGATCAGACAAATCCCAACTTCCACATTCCAATTAAAACACAGGCTGCAACAAGCAACAACTTCTGATAAGAAACAGAAGTCCAAATGTTCAAAAGACCATTCCTTTTGGAGGCTGCAAGTCTTTACTCTGATGGTTGAGCTTCCAGCTGTACAGTTAGTTCACAGTACAATTCTGCAAGGCAAGATTTCAGAAGTGAATTTGGAACCATAATGAAACAAACAGGAAGTAGCCGTGAGCAGGGAGAGTGTTGGTAAGATAGAGACACTAACTGCATCAACCACTAACTATCTTGCAGCTGACTATTTAAATGACTTCATAAAGCAAACTGCAATCCTGTTTCCTGGATCCAGGAACTGAGAATCAATCAATAATTTAGCTCTGGATATTTGAATACCAGTGAAACAAACAGCTGTAAAGTATAGCCACGGGATGAATATTCATTAATAGGATGAGGATGTCGCTGGCTACGCCAGCATTGACTCATTCAGTCCTGCTGTCAAAGACTGGGCCCAGTGTGTGGACAGAATGTGTTATTTTTTTCTGGGCAAATGACATTGGGGCAGATGAAAAGCAAAGAGTAATTCTCCTGACAGCCTAACATTCCCTGAGGCACCAGAGACTAAAACCTTTCAAGAGTTGAAGGATTTAGCAAAGGAATATTATGACCTCCTCTAATTCTGACATCCTATCGATTTTACTCAGCAATTTGAGAACAAGGGGAATCTGTCTCGGGATTTTTGACTAGATTAATGATGACTGGCAGAGGTGTGTGACTTTGTCTTAACCCTTAATGAGATGCTGAGAGACCGATTGCTATGTGAGATTAATAATACAAAAGCACCTACTATCTGAAGCCCAACTGAATTTCAAACAGACACTACAACTGGCTTTATCATCACCCTGTGCCATTTTTCAGCGGACGATGGAGAACTTTTACAAGGTCTATCCCAGATTGCCATTTATCTGGATGGTGTGCTAATAATGGGGGAGACCAATAAGGAGCACTTATGGAACTTGGACACAGTCCATAGACATTTCTCTCAGGCGGGTGTACACCTTGGAAAGGAAAGGTCTATGTTCCAGGCACCCCAAGTGACCTAAATTGGCCACAGCGTCAACAAGACCAGGTTACACTTGTTGGAAGATAAAGTGAGGGCAATCAAAGGTGCCCTGGCTCCCATGTCTGTACCACAGCTCCGATCTTTCCTTGGACTGGGGAATTATTACAGAAAGTTCAGACATAACCTGGCCTCCATCCTGGCACCTTCACATAAGTTCTTAAAAGAAAGAGTCAGCTATGTCAGAAATGGTCATAGCTTTCAGGGAACTGAAGAGACATCTGTCATCCTCTTTGGTTTTGGGCACAGTATGATCCTAAAGAAGATCTGATATTGACATATGATGCTTCTCTGTATGGCATGGGGGTGGCATTAGCTCATAAGTGGCCCAATGGAGAGGGACACCCAATGGAGAGGAACACCCAATGGAGAGGAACACCCAATGGGGAGGGACACCCAATGGGGAGGGACACCCAATGGAGAGGAACACCCAATGGGGAGGGACACCAAATGGGGAGGGACACCAAATGGGGAGGGACACCCAATGGAGAGGAACACCCAATGGAGAGGAACGCCTAATCGAGAGGAACACCCAAAGGGGAGGGACACCAAATGGGGAGGGACACCAAATGGGGAGGAACACCAAATGGAGATGGACACCCAATGGTGTATGCATCCAGGACTTTGGCCATTACAGAGTGTAAATACATCCAGATAGAGAAGGAAGGTTTGGCGATTGTATTTGGAGTCAGGAAATTCCACCAATACCTTTATAGACATTCATTTGTAATAATAATGGACCACAAACTCCTGCTATGTTTACTGAACTCATAGCTTCAGGCTGAATTCAGCAGTGGGTCTAATACCAAGTGTGTATAAATACAAATGGAAACACTGTCCAGGAGGCTAAGTGGCAAATTTGGATGCACTGAGCCACCTCCCGCCAATGAAAGAGTCTGATGATGTCGCCTAGCCAGGGGACGAAACATTTGCAACAAAAACTTCCAGCTCGGCGAACAGAACCACAACAACGAGCACCCGAGCTCCAAATCTTCGCACAAACTTTGAGTCTGTAGTGGTTTTAAATTTTCTGGACACACTTCCTATCACAGCTTCCTGAAGAAGGGCTAATGCCCGAAACGTCGATTCTCCTGTTCCCTAGATGCTGCCTGACCTGCTGCGCTTTTCCAGCAACACATTTCCATTTCCTATCACAGCTAACAATATCAGACTTTGGACACAGAAAGGTCTGAACCTGGCAAATCTGAAACAGCTAATGGTGATGGGGAAACCAAAGGGTCATCACAGCCAGAAGTGAAACCTTTCTGGACCCGGAGAGACCCAATCACAGGAGGGGACGGCATATTATTATCGAGAGCGAGAGCGATTGTCCTGAGCAGAGGTCACTGTCGAATACTGGCTGAAATCCACCAGGGTCATCCGGGAGGTCTCCAAAATGAAGATGTTGGTGAGAGACTGTGTCTGGTGACCAGGATTGGACACAGATATAATCTTTTGCAATCCTCGGGCTCCCGGTCGTGTTGGTCACAAATAACGGCCATCATTTGCCAGCAGGGAATTTGAGTATTGTGCCACCAAGGATAAACATTACCACCAGCAGCTCCTGCACATTCGTGGGAACGGTCAGGTAAACCCTGGACTCAGTTACACGTTGACTGTGTTGGTCCTTTCATGGCCTCACTGTTCTTAGTCATTGTGGACACCAACTCAAAGTGGCTGGAGATGCTCAGAGTTCAATTGTCAAACACAGGGATGACGATAGAAAAGCTGTGTGCATCTTTTGCAATCCTCGGGCTCCCGGTCGTGTTGGTCACAAATAACGGCCATCATTTGCCAGCAGGGAATTTGAGTATTTCCTAAAGTCAAATGGCATTTGCATATACAGACAGTTCCACACCATCCGTCATCCAATGGTCTGGCAGAAAGAACACTCCAAACTTTGAAGGCAGGCTTAAAGAAACAGTCTACAGCTTCACTAGATACCAAACTGTCCCAGTTCCTGTTCGATTACAGGACCAGCTGCCATGTAACTACATCAGCAACTCTACTGGAGCTGTCCCTGGGGAGAAGACTCTTCACCAGGTTAAATCTGATCTTCCCGGAGCTGGGGTTAGGGTGAAAGGGCATCAGGAACGTCAATGCTGGACACAAGACTCCAGGAAACAAGAGAGACAGTTTACATCAGGGGACAAAGTTGGTGTAGAAACCTCAGGAATGGCCCTGCATGGGTAAGACGCATGGTCAACACGAGGTCGGGTCCAGTGACGTATCGATATCAGGGAGGTGTGACTGTCCTGAACAAACACGTGGTCCATACAAAAGCTGCAAACTCATAAACGGTGTGGGAACAAAACCTGCCCAGCTCCTCGACAGCCTTTCCAACTGACCCTGAGCCCATGGGTTCTCCCCTATCTGTCAGGAGTTGAAGAGACCTCGGAATCTGCGATGGGCACGGTGGATGCCACTGCCTTGGTGTCTTTGCTGCCTGAAGAGAATGAAATTCTTCCGAGATTCTCCGGGACGACAAGTGAGCTACTGTGTGGTCCACGCTGGCTGGATCAGAAGCAGAGGTGGAGAAACCTGACCCGGTGCTGAAACACCTCAGGAGGAGCTACAAAAAAAAACAGCCAATGTCCTCAGGCTCAGAGGGAAAGGGATGTAGTGATTGTAACGGCATCAGCCAGGTGGACCTCATAGAATCTGAGTTCCTGATTGGGGCTGTTAATCTGGACCAATCAGGGAGCCTGGCTGACCGATAAGTACAAGAGCGTCAGGCATTCTGTTCACTATGAGGGAGCTGGATCAGTATCAAATCCTATGCACGTATAAATAAAGGGTAACTCGCTGGCAGAATACCAGCTTCTGTGGAGGCATGTCAGTGCAGAGTTTAAACACATTTGCTGTACACTGTGTGTTTGCACAAATGCATTTATACGTTGAACACTTGTGATCGTCATAGTCATGTGACCTCTGCAGTAACTTGCTTTCATTTTGGAATAGTAGCCATTAGAGCACATTACCTGAAACACACGTGGGATCTGGGTTTCACTGGCTGGGCCCGGCATTGATTGCCCGTCCCTAGTTGCTCCTGGAGAATGCGGTGGGCGTGAGCTGCCTTCTTGAACCGCTGCAGTCCATGTGCTGTAGGTAGACCCACAATGCCCTTAGGGAGGGAATTCCAGGATTTTGAGTGACACTGACGGAATGGCAATATTTTTCCAAGTCAGGATGGTGAGTGGTTTAGAGGGGAACTTGCAGGTGGTGGTGTTCCCTGTATCTGCTGCCCTTGTCCATCTAGATGGAAGTGGTCATAGGTTTGGAAGGTACTGACTAAGGATCTTTGGTGAATTTCTGCATCTTGTAGGTAGTACGCAGTGCTGCAATGGAGCATTAGTGGTGGGGGGAGTGGATGTTTGGGGATGTTGTGCCAAACATGTGGGCTGCTTTGTCCTGGATGGTGTCAAGTTTCTTGAGCATTGTTGGAGCTGCACTCATCCAGGCAAGTGGGGAGGATCTGTACTGATGCCTCACCAGTGTCACTCGCTCATGTATAGTCTCAGTCACATGTAGTCTGTCTTGACATTAAATACTTGCACAGTTAGGGGCTGAAGGTTGAACAGGTTGACCAGCCTGCCCACTGAAAAAGCCACAATGACTGAAACTAGCCAAGTTGGTCCAGGCAAGAGGGGCTGGATTTAAAGGAGGGATTAACAAAAAGGTTCAGAGTGCAGAGTGAGAGCATGTTCTGATATGCTGAGATAAGGAGGACCCTTTTGAACAGGGACAACAGGCCAGGTTAGGCCAAATGGCCTGTTTCCATTGTCTGCCACTATAACTGGGGAAATGCTGACATTGGGAAGATCTCATCAAATGTCTGCAGTAATCAGATAATAACCATCAGGGTGGAGTGGATCATGGAATCTGATGAAGGGATCACCTGACCTGTTACCTGACTGTGCGGTTCAGGTGCTGGGGTCACCTTGATGTATTTAAAATCCTGGCTGTTTGGTTGAAATTAATCTGTCGGCACTTCTAGACAGTATGACTAGTGTCTACAATCTACCTGTCCAGGAGGCCAGGCCAGTTGGTCATCTGTCTGTATCCAATGGTGCTGGACAGTATCTCTATCAAACAACAGGCAGCCATCTGTATCCCCACTACTCCGAGACAAGAAGATGCTCTCCATTCCAATATCTCTAGCTGAGGGCTGAGACTCTCCCAGAGGGTGCTGCTTTGTAATTACTTGAGTGGAAAGTGAGCATTAACTGTACGAGGGGCTATAGTCTGATCACATGCCTGTCCTCTGACCCCACAGACTGATAATCAGGGATGGGAACAGTGTAGAGTAACAATCAATTAGTCTTTCTGGGCCTGGGCTGTGATGGGAGAAATGAGGAATGAGCTAGGGGTGTCCCTCCTGAGATTGACCGGCAGATGAGCAACTAAGGGATTGGGTGAAATAAATTGTGTGATGCACACTGTAGTGGAATTGCCGCAGACACTTTCTGTCAAAGCTCACCCTTGAAGAATGGATTTCTGAGTGGGATAGGAGGCACTCATCAGTCAACATAGAAACCAGCAGTCAAGGCAGTAAATTAGGGAGCAACAATTTTTAAAACAATAGTTCCAAATAACATCTCACAGTTACTCTTACCAATGCGTGAAGAGATTCAATTTCCAGCTGGAGGGTTTGCCATTGACGTCGGGCATTGTTTAGCTCTGCCCGGGCTGCCTGCAGAGAATCCTCGTTCTTATTCATCTCTGCATCACTGACTTCCAGTAACTACCAAAAGAGATCATGAAAAATAATGAAGGACGCAGTGTTAGCATTTCCCATCTCATGTTTGTAATACTTATGTTATATTCCAGACACTTTAATGGGAATCAAAGCCCAGTCTTTCAATGAGGTCAGCATTCTCTGCAGCCTTTCTCATTGAGACAGAGGCCTTTTTCACAAAAATATACCTGAGTGTTGATACAAGCGTCTAATTCCATCCGATTCCTGTGTATAATCTTTTCATAATGCTTCTTAATATCTGTGAGGAGCTGAGACAATCCCAGTTCTTTGCGGCCCCCATCTTCCATAGCCTAACTGGGTATTAACAGACTGGCACAGTCTGCAGAGCATAGACCTGCAGTGGGACACAGACAGCATCATTAGCATAAAGCAATACTGCCCTCAAAATGACTGAACAAAAAATACACTGACACTCAGCTCAGTTAATGCATCCAGCATCAACCTGGATAAACTCAGAGACAAGCAGCACCCTTAAAGCTCAGTCATGCACAGACGGAGATGTGTGACTGATTTAATGTTGTGCAGTTTAAAATCATTTTGCCTTTCAGAACGATTGGAATTCCACTTGTTGCTGCATTTCAGCTTGTGCGGCTTTGTCTGTTCAAAACAGATACACATATAGAACAGACAATCGCACACACTCATCACACACATCGCACGCACACACGCTCAGATCACACGCATGGTCAGATACATACACACATGCGCACACACACACGCACACACGCTCAGATCACACGCATGGTCAGATACATACACACATGCGCACACACACACACGCACACATGTTCAGATCACATGCATGCTCAGATACACACACACACTTGCGCGCCCCCACACACACGCACATGCATATGCACGGACACACATACATACACACAAACACACACAGGCACGCGCACACGCTTACACACAGACACACACACGCATGCTCACACGCATTCTCTCTTTCTCTAAGGAAAAACATTGGTTTCTTCTGCAGCATTTCACTTTAGAAAATTACACTTTTCTGGCCAATAATTTTTTTTTAGATTAGATTACTTACAGTGTGGAAACAGGCCCTTCGGCCCAACAAGTCCACACCGACCCTCCGAAGAGCAACCCACCCACACCCATTCCCCTACATTTACCCCTTACCTAACACTACGGGCAATTTAGTATGGCCAATTCACCCGACCTGCACATCTTTGGACTGTGGGAGGAAACCGGAGCACCCGAAGGAAACCCACGCAGACATGGGGAGAACGTGCAAACTCCACACAGTCAGTCGCCTGTTAAGTCTTGCAGGAAAAAATAGGAAATATTCTGGAAGGATTTGGGTTTTACTTTATGGTGCATGATTTGTCATGTGGCATTTGCAATTCTCTCTGGTTTCTTTACAGGTATAATCTTTCACAAACTGTCATCACAAAGTTTTCCAATTGGTTTTTAGTATAACAGCTGCATCAGGGATCTGTTTCTGACACTGGAATCACAATAACAGTTCCTCAGAAACAGGAGGCAACGGAATAAAGTGGGAAACTCCTTTCTCACACCTGTCTGAAACTCCAAAGGAATCCAAATACTGTCCAAGCGAGCACCTCCTGAGAGCCGGAAACCCCAGGCAGCTGGATGTGGCTTGGAATGTGACTCACAGAATATAGAACATAGAACAGTCCAAGACCACGGCCAACAGTCTTTTTAACATAAAATCCTCAAAACTAAAGAAAAAGCATAGAAGCACATCGTAACAGTGATGAAAGCACGGCTTGGGGAAGGGGATGAAAGACTGTTTCAACACTGGGCAAGATTTATTGCCTGGCCACAGTTGTCCTTGAGAAGGTGATGATGGGCTGTCTTCTTGAATTGTTGCAATCCATGTGCTGTAGGTTGACCCACAATGCCATTAAAGAGGGGATTCCAAGGTTTTGACCCAGTGACACCTGAAGGGATGTGTCATATATTTCCAAGTCAGGATGGTAAGTGCCTTGGATGGAAACTTGCAAGAGTGTCCCAATGTATCTGCTGCCCTAGATCTCCTAGTTGGTAGGAGCCATGGGTTTGGAAGGTGCTCTGGGTTACAATTTGCTGCAGCTACTTATTTCAATTGCTATTACTGCAGGATTGGGGTGTACAATAGCTAATGTTTCCACTCATCAATGTTGTTGCATGGGTCATAGACGTAAACAAATCTGTAAGATTTAAATGTTGATTCTTACTGATCTCAATGTAGCTGCAGTGATGGTGAAGGAATTTCTTGTACTTTAGTTACAGCATCATAATTAGAGTCATAGGGATGTACAGCACGTAAACAGACCCTTCGGTCCAACCTGTCCATGCTGACCAGACATCCTAACCCAACCTTGTCCCACCTGCCAGCACCTGGCCCATATCCCTCCAAACCCTTCCTATTCATATACCCATCCAAATGCCTCTTAAATGTTGCAATTGTACCAGCCTCCACCACATCCTCTGGCAGCTCATTCCATACACACATCACCCTCTGTGTGAAAAGGTTGCCTCTTAGGTCTCTTTTATATCTATACCCTCTCACCCTAAACTTATGCCCTCTAGTTCTGGACTCCCCCATAAGGGAAAAGACTTTGTCTATTTATCCTATCCATGCCCCTCATGATTTTATAAACATCTATAAAGTCACCCCTCAGCCTCTGACGCTCCAGGGAAAACAGCCCCAGTGTGTTCAGCCTCTCCCTGTAGCTCAAATCCTCCAACCCTGGCAATATCCTTGTAAATCTTTTCTGAACTGTTTCAAATTTCGCAACATCTTTCCAATAGGAAGGAGACAGAATTGCATGCAATATTCCAACAGTGGCCTAACCAATGTCCTGTACAGCCACAGCATGACCTCCCAACTCCTGTACCCAATACTCTGACCAATAAAGGAAAGCATACCAAACGCCTTCTTCACTATCCTATCTATCTGCAACTCTACTTTCAAGGAGCTATGAACCTGCACTCCAAGGTCTCTTTGTTCAGCAACACTCCCTGGGACCTGCTGAGGACATTTAATCCAACCACTGAGGTTGAGTAATTTCAATTCATTCGATTCAATAAATCTTGAAGAAACAGTTACTCTACATAATGGTGACCATGAAACTGTCAGATCTATGGAAAAACTACATGTCAGTCACTAATGCCCTGGGAAGCCTTCAAAGATACGACAGCGAGAGTGCAGAGCCAGTATATTCCTGTTAGGGTGAAGCATAAGGCTGGATGACCCAGAGAAATTGGGGCTCTGGTTAAGAAAAAGAAGAAAGCTTATGTCAGATACAGACAGCAGAGATCGAGTGGATCCGCAGCAGAGTATAAGGCAGTAGGTGTATACTTAAGAGGGAAGTTAGGAGGGGGGAATAGGGGACATGAGATAGCTTTGACAAATAGGACTAAGGAGAGTCCAGAGGGATTTTACAAATACATTAAGGACAAAAGGGTAACTAGGGAGAGAATAGGGACCCTTAGCGATCACTGAGGCCGTCTATGTGTAGAACCACAAGAGATTGGTGAGATACTAAACAAATATTTTGCATCAGTGTTTACTGAGGGGAAGGATATGGAAGCTAGAGAACTGGGGAGGAATAAATAACGATATGGTGAAAAGTGTCCACATTACAGAGGAGAAGGTGCTGGATGCCGTAAAATGTATGAAGGTGGATAAATCCCCGGGACCTGATCAGGTGTACCCTCAAACTCTGGGAAGCGAGGGAAATGTTTGCTGTGCCCCTTGCTCAGAGATTTGTATCATCAATAGCCACAAGCGAGGTGCTGGAAGACTGGAGGTTGGCTAACGTGGTGCCACTGTTTAGGAAAGGTGGTACAAAAAAGCCAGGCAGGAGCTTGGACCAGTGGTCTGTCGGGAGCAGTGAGACACTGATTTGAGCTTGAATATTTGACATCAGAGAGTAGAGTTTCTGGGAAAGGAGAGTTTTCTTTTCCCCTCAGCTATATAAGTGAGTGTTTTCTAAACCCAAGACCCTACTTTTGTAGGTCCTCCCACCCATCCACCTCCTCTAACTTACACACCAGGGACACATCAGGTAAGCATCTCTTCTTCTTTACTTTCTGATAATAGGACTAGCAGGGATGGCAGTGCAGGGAGAAGAATGTTCCTCCTGCATGATGTTTGAGGTGAGGGATGCCATTAGTGTCTCATCCAAATACATTTTTTGAAGAAGTAATAAAGAGGATTGATGAGGGCAGAACGGTAGATGTGATCTATATGGACTTCAGTAAGGCGTTCGACAAGGTTCCCCATGGGAGACTGGTTAGCAAGGTTGGATCTCAGAGAGAGAACTAGCCATTTGGATACAGAACTGGCTCAAAGGTAGAAGACAGAGGGTGGTGGTG
>NC_057742.1:1539481-1562092 GCF_004010195.1 Chiloscyllium plagiosum
CAAAGTCTTTTTCTTGGGGTGGGGGAGTCCAGAACTAGAGGGCATAGATTTAGGGTGAGAGGGGAAAGATATAAAAGGGACCTAAGGGGCAACTTTTTCACACGGAGGGTGGTACGTGTATGGAATGAGCTGCCAGAGGAAGTATAAGTACAACATTTAAAAGGCATCTGGATGGGTATATAAATAGGAAGGATGCTGGTAGGTGGGATAGATTGGGTTGGGATATCTGGTTGGCATGGATGGGTTGGACCGAAGGGTCTGATTACGTGCTGTACATCTCTATGACTCTATGACTCTATCTGCAAGAAGTGCTCCCAACTCTCGCTCCTCCAAGACTGTGTTAGGGAACTGGAGCGGAAGCTGGATGAACTTCGGATCATTCGGGAGGCAGAAGCTGTGATAGATAAGAGTTACAGGGAAGTAGTTACTCCGAGGCATGAAGAAAGCTGGGTGACTGTTCAAAGGGGGAGTAAACAGTCAGTGGAGGGATCCCCTGTGGTCGTTCCCCTGAAAAACATGGAGACCGTTTGGATACTGTTGGGGCCGACTTACCAGGGGTATGGAATGGGGCCCAGGTCTCTGGCTTAGAGCCTGTCCCTGTTGCACAGAAGGGAAGGAGGGAAAGGAGGAGAGGGTTAGTCACTGGGGACTCAATAGTTAGAGGCTCAGATAGAAGGTTTGTTGGGAATGAACGAGACTCACGGTTGGTGTGTTGCCTCCCAGGTGCCGGGGTCCGTGATGTCTCGGATCGTGTATTTGGGGTTCTGAAGGGAAAAGGTGACCAGCCCCAAGTTGTGGTCCATGTAGGTACCAACGACATAGGTAGAAAGAGGGATGGGGATGTAAGGCAGGGTTTCAGGGAGCTAGGGTGGAAGCTGAGAACTAGAACAAACAGAGTTGTTATCTCTGGATTGTAGACCGTGCCACGTAATATCGAGGCAAAGATTAGAGAGAGATATTAACTGAACACATGTCTGCAGGGATGGTGCAGGAGGGAGGGTTTCAGGTACTTGGATAATTGGGGCTTATTCTGGGGAAGGTGGGACCTCTACAAACAGGACAATTTTCACTTGAACCAGAGGGTACTAATATCCTGGGTGGGAAATTTGCTGGTGCTATTCCGGTGGGTTTAAACTAGCTCAGCAGGGGGATGGGAACCTGAGCTGTAATTCCTGTGCACAGGAGGATGAGAGTAGGGAACGCATGGACAGGATTTCAGGGTCACAGGAATGTGCTGGCAGACAGTAAGCTGGTTTGAAGTGTGTCTACTTCAACATCAGGAGTATTCGGAATAAGTTAGGTGAGCTCGCAGCATGGATAGGTATCTGGGACTTCAATGTTGTGGCCATTTCAGAGACATGGATTGAGCAGGGTCAGGAATGGATGTTGCAGGTTCCAGGGTTTAAATCTTTCATTAAGAACAGGCAAGGGGGTAAAAGAGGGGATGGTGTGGCCTTGTTAGTCAAGGACAGTTTGACAGTGGCTGAAAGAACTTTTGACGAGGACTCGCCTACTGTGGTAATATAGGCTGAGGTTAGAAACAGGAGGGGAGAGGTCACACTGCTGGGAGTTTTTTATAAACCTTCGCAGAGTTCCAGGGATGTGGAGGAGAGGATTGGCAAAACAATTCTGGGTAGGAGTGAAAGAAACAGGGTGGTCATTATGGGGGCTTCATATTCCCAACATTGACTGCAAATGCTATAACTGCAGTACGCCGGATGGATCAGTTTTTGTCCAATGTGTACGGGAGGGTTTCCTGACACAGTATGTCGAAGGGCCAACAAGAGGGGAGGCCGCACTGGATCTGGTGCTTGGGAATGAACCAGGCCAGATGTTTGATTTAGTTGGAGGTGAGCACTTTGGAGAGAGTGACCATAATTCAGTTATGATATGGAAAGGGATAGGTACATGCCACAGGGCAAGAGTTATCGATGGGGGAAGTCAATTATAATGTGATTAGGCAAGAATTAGGAGGCATAGAACGGGGTAACAAAATGCAGGGGTTGGGGACAATTGAAATGTGGAGCTGGTTTAAGGAACAGATATTGCATGTCCTTGATAGATATGTCCCTGGCAGGCAGGGAGGAAGTGATAAGGTAAGGGAACCATGGTTTACAACAGAAATTGCATCTCTTGTTAAGCGGAAGAAGGAGGCTTAATTGTTCATGAGACAAGATAGTTCAGATGAGGCGATGGAGAGTTACAGATCAGCTAAGAAGGATTTAAAGAGAGAGTTAAGAAGAGCAAAGAGAGGACATGAGTGGTTTTTAGCAAACAGAATAAAGAAGAACCCTAAAGCTTTCTACAGGTATGTGAGGAATAAAAGGATGACTAGGGTAGGAATAGGGGCAGTCAAAGACAGAAGTGGGAGGTTGTGTGTAAACCCTGTGGAGATCGGAGAGGTGTTAAATGAATATTTCTCATTGGTTTTCACTCAGGAAAAGGAGAATATTGTAGATGAGAAGTCTGAGATACAGAATATTAGACTAGAAAGGATTGAGGTTAGTAAGGAAGAGGTGTTAGCAATTCTAGTAGTGAAAGTAGACAAGTCCCCTGGGCCGGATGGGATTTATCCGAGAATCCTCTGGGAAGCTAGGGAGGAGATGGCGAAGCCCTTGGCCTTGATCTTTGAGTCGTCATTGTCTACAGGTTTAGTACCAGAGGATTGGAGGATTGCAAATGTGCCCTGGTTCAAGAAGGGCAGTAAAGATGACCCAGGTAATTTTAGACCAGTGAGCCTTACTTCTGTTGTCAGAAACATTTTGGCAAGGATTATAAGAGATAGTATTTCTAATAATCTAGCAAGCAACAATTTGATTTCAGATAGTCAACCTGCTTTCGTCAAGGGCAGGTCGTGTCTCACAAACCTCAGTGAGGTTTTTGAGAAGGTGACCAAGCATTTGGATGAGGGTAGGCAGGTGATGTGGTGTTAATGGACTTCAGTAAGGCCTTTGATAAGTTCCCACATGGTAGGCCGAAAATGCAGAGGCATGAGATTGAGGGTGATTTAGCAGTTTGGATTAGAAACTGGCTTTCTGTGGTGGTTGATGGAAGATATTCAGCCGAGAGTCCAGTTACTAGTGGTGTGCCACAAGGATCTGTTTTGGGACCACTGCTGTTTGTCATTTTTATAAATGATTTGGATGCAGGCATAGGTGGATGGGTTAGTAAGTTTGCAGATGATACTAAAGTCGGTGGAGTTGTGGACAGTTTGGAGGAATGTTGCAGGTAGCAGGGGGACTTGGATAACTTGCAGAATTGGGCTGAGAGGTGGCAGATGGAGTTCAATACAGCTAAATGTGAGGTGATTCACTTTGGGAAGAATAACAGGAAGGCAGAGTACTGGGTCAATGGAAAGATTCTTGGTAGTGTGGATGTGTAGAGGGATCATGGTGTCCATGTACATAGATCCCTGAAAGTTGCCACCCAGGTTGATAGTGCTGTTCAGAAGGCATACGGTGTGTTAGGTTTTATTGGTAGAGGGATTGAGTTCCGGAGCCGTGATGTCATGCTGCAACTGAACAAAACGCTAGTGTGGCCACACTTGGAATATTGTGTGCAGTTCTGATGACCCCATTACAGGAAGGATGTGGTAGCATTGGAAAAGATGCATAGGAGATTTACCAGGATGTTGCCTGGTCTGGAGGGAAGCTCTTATGATGAAAGGCTGAGAGAGTTGGGTCTGTTCTGATTGGCAAGAAGAAGGCTAAGTGGGGATTTGTTAAACATACAAGATGATCAGAGGATTAGATAGGATAGACAGTGAAAGTCTTTTTCCTAGGATGATGACGTCAGCGTGTACGAGGGGGCATAACTACAAATTGAGTGGTGATAGATTTAAGACAGATGTCAGAGGCAGGTTCTTTACTCAGAGAGTGGTAAGGGTGTGGAATGCCCTGCCAACTAATGTAGTTAACTCAGCCACATTAGGGAGATTTAAACAGTCCTTGGATAAGCACATGGATGATGATGGGATAGTGTAGGGGGATGAGCTTCACAGGTTGGCGCAACATCGAGGGCCGAAGGGCCTGTTCTGTGCTGTATTGTTCTGGTGAATCTGACATCGGTGGTGTTGTTGGATGGGATTCTGAGCGACATGCGTTAGGAAATGGTTCGAAGGAAGAAGACAGAGGGTGATGGTGGAAGGTTGCTTTTCAGACTGGAGGCCCGTGACCATAGAGTCATAGAGATGTACAGCATGGAAACAGACCCTTCGGTCCAACCCGTCCATGCCGACCAGACATCCCAACCCAATCTAGTCCCACCTGCCAGCACCCAGCCCAGATCCCTCCAAACCCTTCCTATTCATATACCCATCCAAATGCCTCTTAAATGTTGCAATTATACCAGCCTCCACCACTTCCTCTGGCAGCTCATTCCATACACGTACCACCCTCTACATGAAAAAGTTGCCCCTTGGGTTCTTTCCGATAGGAAGGAGACCAGAATTGCACACAATATTCCAACAGTGGCCTAACCAATGACCAGCGGTGTGCTGAAGAATCGGTGCTTTTTATGATTTATATAAATTATTTGGATGTGAATCGAGGAGGTAAGGTTAGTAAGTTTGCAGATGACACCAAAATTGGTGATGTAGCAGTCAGTCAAGAAGGTTATCTCAGTGTACAGCGGGATTTTGATCGGATGGGCCAAGGAGTGGCAGATGGAGTTTAATTTAGATAAATATGAGGTGCTGCATTTTGGCAAAGCAAATCAGGGCAGGACTTATACACTTAATGGTAAGGTCCTGGGGAGTGTGGGGTACAGGTTCATAGTTTCTTGAAAGTAGATTCACAGGTCAACAGGGTAGTGAAGAAGCCGTTTGGTATGCTTGCCTTAAGGCCTGTGAATTGAATACAGGAGTTGCATATCATGTTGTGGCTGTACAGGACATTGGTTGGGCCATTTTTGAAATATTGTATTCAATACTGGTCAATTCATTGACATGGACAAGTTGAACTGAAGGGACTGTTTCCATGCTCTACATCTCTATGACTCTATGTGAATTGATTTTTCAATAATCCTGAATTTGCCAAAATCTGTAATTCATAACTCTCTTCTTTCCTGTCATCCTTAATTTCCTGAGTGCTGTGTGTGTGGATGGTGTAACAAAGCCATTCCCCAATGTTTTGAACGTTGAGTCCTAGTGGGTTAAAGAGACTCCAACACAACAGACAATGTCATAATGTGGTGTTCCAAATTATTTTATCACAGACCAAAACAAAAACCCCAAAGAGCAACATGTTACAGCATGGCTAATAGATTCTATAATCTTTGGAGGACTCCTGAGACCTACACTGGACAAGGGTGCCTTGGTTAATCCACTTTAACTTCTTCATGTGATTCGACCACTTGTCCATCAACAATTGTTTTGGTGATTGTTACGACCTTCTTTGTTGTCACCACATTTGTATCTGTAGGAAGTAAACGATAAAAAGTTGAAACAAACGAGCAGAAAGAACTCGCATTTATACCATTCATGTTGTACCAGAACAATTCTGTGAGAGAGTGCCCTTCCCAGTCCAATAGCTAATCTTCTTCTGGCACAATCCCTCGAGAGCAAGGTGGACCTGTGCCCACTCCAGAATTGTGAGATCTGATGTGATTAATGCTGAGCCAATGCCGGACCCTAGTAAGCAGCCAGACGTGGTTACATGGTGTCTGCAGAGAAGTCAGTGAATGATCTACATTTGAAGTGTACTATTTATTGAGATATAGGAAACATGGCACCTCAGTTGTGTACAGTGAGCAGTAATGTGATAAATAATCTGCTTTCAATATTGGCTGAGGGTTAATGTTGACTAACACCCATGGGCAGAAATCACAGCTCTCGGTTGTATTAGAACTTGAATATTTCTGAAAAGAGAGAGAGATTTTGTTGGAACCTTTGATCAGAATTAACTTGTCACCAATTTGCATGTCTTTTCTCTTGCAACTTAAATTGTTTGAAATTTGGCATTCTTGCATTGGTCCTGATGAATATAAAACAATAAGCTCTGACAATGCGGCTGTCTTTCCAGCAATATCTCTAGTATTTCTTCACAATTGTTCAAATGAATCTTTAAAGCCCACCTTAGGCCAGACCAGGCTTCTGAAACCAGGCACCTCTGTCAGTGCAGCACTCTGTTAGCACTGCACTATGGATTAACCAGTGACTTACATCTCTGGAGAGGGACTTGAGCCTACATCTATCTGACCCAGGGCCAAGAGACTTACTCAGTGAGATCAGGCTCATTCACTGTCTGACTTTGTCTGGCTCAGTCTGGTTGAACACCCCACACTATACTATAGCTGACCACAATCCAGTCACGAAAACAGGCCACTCCCTGTTACCTAAACATGATGCATGTGTGAGGCATACACAGAACATTTGGCTAACTGCAGAAAACGTCAGCACAGAGGGGTTTGGGAGTCCTCATTTAATAAGTCACAAAAAGCTAGCTTCCAGGTTCAGCAGGTGATGTGAAATGCAAACAGAGTGTTGGCCTCAATTTCAAGGGGAATAGATTTTAAAAAGTAAGGAACACTGTAATTATACAAGTTGGAATACTTAGAGCAGTTTTGGGCCCCTTATCTAAGGAAAGATATAACTACGTTGGAGCTGAAAATGTGTTGCTGGAAAAGCGCAGCAGGTCAGGCAGCATCCAGGGAACAGGAGAATCGATGTTTCGGGCATAAGCCCTTCTTCAGGGCCTACGTTGGAGGCAAGCCAGAGATGGCTCACTCAGAATGAGGGGTTGCCCATTTCGGACAGAGATGGGGAGGAATGTCTTCTCTCTGAGGGGAGTGAATCTGTGAAATTCTTTACTGCAGAGGACTGTCAAGGTTGAGCCATTAAATATATTCAAGGCTGAGATAGATTTTTAATCAGTAAGGGGAATCAAGGGTTATTGTGAAATGGCAGGGAGGCAGTGTTGAGGATTATCATATTGACCATGATCTCATTGAATGGTGGAGCTGACTGGATGGGCTGAATGGCCTACTTCGGCCCCTATATATTATGGCCTGATGGAATCCCCAGAGTGTTGTGATAATTGGAATTGTTTTAAATAATTAACAGCTAACAGCGAGTTAACTTACATATTTAACAGTAAACAATCTCTGTCAACTCAGCTCTCAGTTTTGCCAATTAGGTTTATTTGGTGAGTGAACAGTCTGGAGCTGTGCTCTGAAGAAGAAGTTCTGAAATAGGATCATATCAGACTCTAATTGTTAACTCTGTTTCTCTCTCCACAGGCGCTGTCAAACCTGCGGAGTTTCTCCAGTACTTTGTGTTTATTTCAGATTAGATTAGATTCCGTACAGTGTGGAAACAGGCCCTTAGGCCCACCAATTCCACTGCTCACCTTGCTGGACTTTTGGGCTCATCTGAGGCAGCTGCTTTCCTCCTTTCCCTTCTGACTGAACAAGGAGCCTCTCACTGGCTGAAGAAAACCCCCTTTCAAACAGTGATGCTCAGCACAAACCCTGTACCGCAAAATGTAGATTGTTGCACCACCTAACTTGCCACATTCTGCAGGAAAGTCCACATTTCTTTAGCTAGATCTACACAATGTGGATTACAACAGTTCAATAATGCGGCTCACCATCTCTAGCATCCTCAACACTTTGTTTTTATGTACGTGTCAGCGCATTGGATGTGCGTGTATGTGATCAGACACTGGGCAAATCAATGGTCTTTCTTCACAGAGTATTGTTGGGATGTTTCAGCGTCCGAGCCTGAACTGCCTGGTCACGAGTTGAATCCATAACCATCAGTGAGGATGTGTGCTCTCTACTCTTTATCACCTATCCAAGCAGTCTCTAATTATACTGAAGGTGAGCCATAACATAACGTTAACCAATACTGAGATTTCCTGACATATTTTGCGGCACCTGCCCCTATTGCACTTTACAGAACTTAGGATGAGTGAAACTTTTGCAGAGCAGCAAACCGTACAGAGCACTATTTACTCTTCACTCATGAAGACCAGTAATCAGTCCTTGATTAAAACATTGTTCTGTTAACAGCCATTTTCCCAACACACTGTGGAAAACACTTCAACCAGATCAAAGATTCTCTCCTTGTGTGGCTTCCCTGTGAGGTTTTGACCTTGTCATAATCCTGCCAAAACTCACTGTTTATTTCCTTACCTTGGACAGTTTCCGTCTTGATATCTGTGTTGTATCTGGTGGTAAACAAAGAGTAATTAACAATTAGGTGTGAAAATGGTACAATTAGACAATTAAAATTCCCTGAAAGTGAAAGACTAGTGACCAGCAATACATCTGCATTGGTCGAAAGTGGTGTTTAAGGGAAGCGTTGAGTTTAAAGATAGGGAGGTGCATTTTAAGACATAAAGAAATGATGAATGCTGTAAAGGTCAAATTGGAAGAGAGCTGAAGAATTAGATCCCACATCACAGACATTGGGCTGAAATAAATAGTGACTAGTTCTCCCCGAGTTTGCTTGGTGCTAAACAATCTCTGAGGTAACCAAAGCTGATGCAGTCTGTGTTTAGTTTAAGACACCAACTTGCAAGAAGTTCTTAAGGGTCTAACTGACTGTTAAATTGCTCACTGATGATGAAGATATGAGGCTTTTTTTTGGCAAATTTTTCCATGTTTTTAAATAGAGATAAAGTTGCTATAGTCCCAGAAGAGCATAGGGCAGCTCTCTCAATGGAGAGAGATAACTGGTGATGGTTTACCCTGAGGGTCACCATACCTCAGGCAAGGGGAGAGGTTGAGAAGGAGAGAGCTTTATGTACCCTTAGCGAGTGTGAGAATTGAGACCATGCTGCTGATGTTCCTCTATCAAAATCCATCTGTCCAGCCAACTGAATTACCTGCTCCCCCTGTACTTCAGTCAATGAGCAATTCCAGTAGTGATCAGCTGAACAAAGTGGCACTGTGGCTCAGTGGCTAGCACTGCTGCCTCACAGCACCAGGGACTCAGGTTCGATTCTAGCCTCGGGTGACTGTCTGTGTGGAGTTTGCATGTTTTCCCTGTATCTGCCTGCATTTCCTCTGGTGCTCTAGTTTACTCCCACAGTCCAAAGATGTGCAGGTAAGGTGAATTGGCCATGCTAAATTGCTGATAGTGTTCAGAGATGTGTAGGTTAGGTGCATTAGTTAGGGGGAAATAGGGGGTAGGGGAATGGGCCTGGGTGAGTTATTCTTTGGAGGGTTGTTGTGGACTTGTTGGGCTGAAGGGTCTGTTTTCACTCTGTAGCGATTCTATGATGATAATCATTGCTGAGGAGTTTGTGAGTAACTTTAAACTGTGCTTTCATGCTGGCTGTTCAGTTACTGCATGACTTCAAAAAGGAATGATTGAGAGGCAACAGGAGCCGTCCTGGATCACTTTGTGAAGAAGTCAACAATACTCCAGCAGCATTTGTCCCAAACAGACTCGTAGGACTTGACCAATCAGCGTGCCTTATTCACACAGCACCCACTGTCTTTATGCACAATAACCCTGTGAGAGTTTCCACGAAAGCTGGAGTTACTCAGCTTCAGGGAAGGGGGAAGACTGAGCAAGGACAACAGCTAGCAGGGTGGATACTCGGTAGAGATCAAGGATTTAGTTATTTACTCACCGAACATCTTCTCCCTGGAGAAGGCGACGATATGTGGCAATCTCCATCTCAAGTCTGGTTTTATCATCCAGAAGCTGAGAGTATTCCTGGGATTTTAGTTCACCATCAGCATGAATACGCATCAGCTCTGCTTCCAGGTCATTCAGGATACCCTGCAATCTGTGGAGTTCCATGGCGTAACGCTCCTCTACTTCCTGCAGACTCTCTTCCAGGGACATTTTCTAAATTCAAACAGTGACATTCAGTTACCTCATCACTACCGTAGCTGAGGGACTCCACATCAAAATAACTGAGTCTGTACTCACCACTGACAGCAAGGTCTGAAGTTCAATCTCCAATTGCTGTAGTCTGCGTCTTTGTTCCGTAAGCTGTGTCTTTTCAGTTTGTACTATCTCAGTGTTAGTGACCACTGTCTGTTGTAGATTTGCGCACTGTCATAAAATGTTAAAAGTTCTAAAGGTTAGAAGGTGCAATCAATCCAATGCAGCACAAACTGAGAGTGATTTAGGGGTTTACCATGATCTCCTTGAGTTATGTTTCTCATAAGGGATTATTTCTCTCCTTTTCTGTTGGTTCATTAGGTAAACTACACTGTAATACTGAACTGTAATATAATAGAGTACCAAAATGTAATATTGTATTTTAATACTCAACTGTAATGACTACAAGGTCTGGGATCTACCTGCTCAGTGTCAAGTTAATGGAAACAGTTAAGGGTAACACCACTAGATAGAGTTATAAAATGTCATCTGAGCGTTCCTGCTCCTGAATCCAATGATGGTTACTGGATTATCATGGATGGAATTGGTTCTGACAACTGCAAAAACAAGATGCAACTAGAATAAAAAGGATGCATCAAAAAATATATGCTTCAGACAGACAGGGTTCCATTAAGACTGGGAGAAAGTGAGGACTGCAGATGCTGGAGATCAGAGCTGAAAAATGTGTTGCTGGAAAAGTGCAGCAGGTCAGGCAGCATCAAAGGAGCAGGAGAATCGACGTTTCGGGCATAAGCCCTTCTTCAGGAATGAGGAGGGTGTGCCAAGCAGGCTAAGATAAAAGGTAGGGAGGAGGGACTTGGGGGAGGGGCATTGGGAATGTGATAGGTGAAAAGGGGGTTAACCTCCTTCCACCTATCGCATTCCCAATGCCCCTCCCCCAAGTCCCTCCTCCCTACCTTTTATCTTAGCCTGCTGGACCAACTTTCCTCATTCCTGAAGAAGGGCTTATGCCCGAAGCGTCGATTCTCCTGTTCCTTTGATGCTGCCTGACCTGCTGCGCTTTTCCAGCAACACATTTTTCAGCTTCCATTAAGACTGGCCCAAGATTACAATGATGTAGCTGCAGAGTCTGGGCTTGTGCTTGCTCAGGGTGTGAGAGGAGACTCTGTATCCTTACCTGACATGAACCTGAATACAGGGTATCATCATTAGAGGCCATTCCCTCAGCCTAAGCTCCAACCTTTGAATCCTTTCCTCACTCCCTGCTTCTTCCTCAATCTTTAAGTTCAATATTTAAACCAGGCTCTTTGATCAGACTTTTGCTGTCATTTCTGATACTCCTTGTGTGGCTCTGTGATAAATTTTGTTGTAATATTGTTCCTTTGAAGCACCCTGTAACATTTTAATATGTTAAAAGTGCTTGATAAATGGACGTTTTTGTGGTTGTAGAAGGGTTCCACAGCATTTAGGAAGATTGTAAATATGCTATAAATTCTTTTGAGTTTTCTTTGCAAAATATTCCCACAACTGTTACAAAATTCTGCTCTCACTTCACTTCTTTAATGTCAATTAGTATAACTCTCACACAAGTCTGTTAAGGATCTCATTGGGTGCTCTCTTTTCATTTACATGGCTGCTTCTTCCCAGAGAGGCACTCCCCTCACCCACACTCTCATTACCTGCTCCTTGTACCAGGCCTCAGCTTCCTTCTGGTTTTTCGCTGCCATTTGTTCATATTTTTCTCTCATTTCAGCCAGAACTTTGATCATGTCCACACCAGGACTAGCATCAACATCCACTGTGACAGTGCCTCGAATTTGATTGCGGAGAGACTTTAGCTCCTTTGCAGAAAGAATGAGAGAGAGAGAGAGAGAGAGAGATAAAGATATTGGTTACAGCTGATGGTCACTAATATTCCTCATGGAAGCAGATCCGCCATCCTGACTCAGTCTAGACCTAAAGCGATGTGGTTGACTCTTGAAATGACCTCGGATGGGACTCAGTTCGAGGGCAGTTAAGGATGGGAAATAAATGTTGGCCTTGTCGACAATACCCACATCCCATAAAAGATTTCTTAAAAACCTTCCAGCCCAATGGTTAAGGTTGCGATAGGAATCAATGATATCTCATCGGCACCACCTGTGACAAACAGTGAACATCAATGTGAACAATTGAGAAGGACCGAGAGGCATGTGCCAAGTGTAATTTCCTGTTCAGATATAAGATTTGACAGAACAAAGACTGGTTTGACTTATCTGTTAAAAAGGAATGTACCTGAGGTGTTGGAGCAGGACACAGAATCTTGGGTGTAATGAACAAGTCACAAAGCCAACCTGATCTGGCCCCAGACTGACAGAAAAGCTAATAACAACGCTAGGATCGATAACAAGAGGCATGACATATAATTCCAAGAGGCTATATAAGAAAATGTGTTCTTGGTGAAAACACATCTGGAGTACTGCATGCAGTTTGTAATTTCTCTGTTCCTGAAGAAACTATTTAGCTATTCCAGGAGCACATAGAGAAAGTTTAATTATTGAGGGGGCTACAACTTATCCCAGGATGTAATAGAATAGTGTGCATGCAGATATTCAAATAGTAGAAAGTGAGGACTGCAAATGCTAGTGATCAGAGTCAACAAGTGTGGTGCTGGAAAAGCGCAGCTGGTCAGGCAGCATCCAAGGAGCAGGAGAGTCGACGTTTTGGGCATAAGCTCGAAAGGGGCAAGGGGTGTGAGAGATAGCTGGGAGGGGGGTGCTCTGGCCCTCCCACACCTCCTCCCCCAACCCAACCCCACATTCCTGATGAAGAGCTTATGCTTGAAATGTTGATTCCCCTGTCCCTCAGATGCTGCCTGACCGGCTGTGCTTTTCCAGTACCACACTTTTTGACTACAAGCAAGTATTCCCCAACCTTTCTCTCTTGAAAAGGATTGATTGAGAAGGGATTGTTGTCCAATTGTTTAAAATTATGGAAGGCTTGGATAAATTGGATGACATGTACTGAAGATTAAGCACAAATAGATTTTCTTTATGAATGTAGGACTACTAAAGAAAGATAGGAAACACAGGAGGAACGTTTCAGTCCAAAGTCTGATGAGGTTCTGGCACAGATTGCTGGAAAATAGTCAAATAAGCAACATCATGAATTTTGAGAGGGAATAAAAGTCCCTGTCAATGCTTGAGGTTAAAGGTCATGGGAACTACAAATGGGTCAGAGTGATAGATCTCCTCCTATCTGAAACATTTATTGCTTTCCTGGGCCTCCAGCGCCAATAGCAAAATTAAATTGAAGAAAGTCTGATGGATGAGAGACCAGCAATTACTTTAAAAACACAATGGAGTGACTTTAGGCGACATCTCCTAACTTGGCCTAAATGTGACTCCAATCCCATGTTATGTTGACTCTTCCTATGCTTAGGATAACTGGGCATGAGCAAATACACATTGGTTCATCACAGTTTTCCACATGACAAACAAAATTCTTTAATCCTGTTGCCCATCATTTGACATACTACTAAAATGAGCATAAAATCTTTGTTTTGTTTTGTTGTTTGGTTTGTCTCTCCACTGCTTACTTCCTCGTGGTTTTTCTTGGTGTAAATTGTCTCTTCTTTCACTGCTTCTATCTGTGCCTCCAGGTCAGACCTGGAAATGGTCAGTTCATCCAACACCTTCCGCAACCCCTGAATGTCCATCTCCACGCCACGTCTGATAGCCAACTCAGACTCATATCTACAAGACAGAGATGAAGGAAGAGCCTTTGCTAGTGAATCAAAGATGTTCTCAAATCTGAAAGAACAGCAGTCTACAGGCAACGGTAAACGATTTCCTGTGATTATGTACTCTACAAAAATGTCTGATTTGTCTGGAAAGACCACGAACACTGTGGGACGTTAGTGGAATGTCAATGGATGCCATCCACATGGACCTCTAAGAGATGTTTGACAAGGTTCAGGACAACATCACCATCACTATTAATGGAGGGAAGGATAAAGGGAACATACTCTGATTGGCAGGAAGTGCCAAAATGGAGAAGGTCTGTTGGGGAAGGTACTAAACACATCGAGAGATTTCATTGGGAATGCAAGGATATGAGGTCAAACTGTGGGAGGGTGTGCACAAACCTTCAAAAAACCTGTTTCCCTGATCCTTTAATCAGCAGCTGCCCACTCCACCCATGTCCCAGCCTCTGTGATCATACCCTTCTGAACCCAGCAAAGCACAATAAAAGCAAGTTATTCTCAATTCGGGGACACAGTCTCAATACAAGTGACCGTCTTTCCAGGCAGGTTTTGCTAATTTTAATGAGAGTTCCTCCATTAAGGAGAGCAGTAAAGGACTCACTTGGTTTTAAAGTCATCAGCAGCTAGTTTCGCATTGTCAATCTGTAAAAGAACTCTGGCATTGGCCAAAGAAGCATTGTTGATCTGAAAGACAAGAGGTAAAATAGAATTCACTTATTCTTGTTTATGAGAGATTCAAAACCAGAGTTAAAAATCACACAACTCCAGGTTATAGTCCAACAGGTTTAGTTGACAACTACCTGATGAAAGAGCAGTGCTCCGAAAGATAGTGCTTCCAATTTTTACTCCCCAGTCCAATACTAGCATCTCCAATTCAAAGCCAGAAGCATTAAATATAAGATCAATCCATCAGGCAGAAGGGAAGAGTGCGAGTGCTGAGGAATGAGGGGAAAATACCCTCTCATTCTTTTGGTGGCTTCCTCCTGTGGTCACTTTAAGGACATTCCCCTTCGCAGACCCTGCCTGGGCCAGGCCTATTGGAGTGAAATTCTTTATCAGCACATGCCATCTGATGCCAGAATCGAGTGGACAGGCTGAATGGTCTAGTCTTCTGCTGATGTGGGTTACATTCTTGCCCCCATCACAGTCATTTACACCAGACTCTGCATCCAAAAGGCTAAGAGCATTGTGGAAGACCCCACACTCAAACTCTTCTCCCTCCTACCATCTGGCAGAAGATACCGGAGCATTCAGTCTCTCACGGCCAGACTGTGCAACAGTTCCTTCCCCCAAGCCATCAGGCTCCTGTATGATCAGACTCTATTCCATCCAAAACTCTTTGCATGACTTTAAATTGCTGTGAGAACAATGTTTTGTGAACTATCATTCATTTATTACACTGTAATTTGAACACCACTGTCTTAATGTGTCAGGAATTACTGTGATGTCTTGTGTGTTTTGCATTTCTTATGCACCTTATGCCGCCCTGTGTATGATCGTGTAGTTTGTGCTGTTCATGGAGCACTCTCATCCTGGGGGAACACTGTCTTGTTTTTACTGTATCAGTTCTATGTGGTAGAAATGACAAATAAAGCAACTCTTGACTGTTGACTATTGCGGGACCTGAGCAGACTATTGAAGCTGAGAGATACTGTGAGGAAAGCCACACCAGTAAAGAGAGCTGGAGTCTGTATGAGGAGATGACAAGAGTAGCCCAGGGGCCAGAGGGGACACTCTTGACAGGGAGGAGGAAGAAGCTGTCCCTGGACTCAGAAGCATTGAGGAGGGAGAGTGCACCTACCTGTGCTCGCAGATCAGCAATGGTTTTCCAGTAGGCGCCCAGATCCTTGCGGTCTGTATATGTCCTCTTCTCATAGAACTCCCGGATCTGAGCCTCCAGTTGGTTATTGGATTTCTCCAAGATGCGCACTTTGTCCAGGTATGTGGCCAGGCGGTCGTTCAGGTTCTGCATCGTCTGCTTCTCATTTATGTTTAAAGGCCCCAACATTCCCGAGCTGTAGCCTGCAGAGTAAAAGCCTCCAGAAGAGGAGCCTCTTCCTGCCCCATAGCTAGAGGAGGCAACGGAGATGCGGGTGCTCCGTGTTGGCACATTGTACACACTGGTTGCACGGCCCTTGCTCAAGGAGGACACACTGGCTCGGCTTTGTCTGCTGCTGCTCAGAATCACTGAGCCACTCCTGCGGGACTGCATGATGTTCATCAGGGATTGCAACTCAGTTTAACTCACTGAACTGAACTACAGCAGAACAAGTGTCTGTATGTGTACCTTTAGCAAACCTTCAATTATTTATCTACCCATTCTCCATGGGCGGTTCTCCAAACCTCCTTGGACAGCAGAATGCAAACAGTCAGGTTTGTCACAGCAGAACTGGAGCAGAAAGGCAGCAACCTTGTGAGTGCTGGTCGAACCACATACCAATCACTAACTCAATCCAATCACCTCACACCCATCACACATTTAGAAGGGGGAAATATTTATGGAAAGTGTTAAATTTATTTGTGGAATGTGGGTGTCACTGGCTAGACCGGAATTTATTGCCCATCCCTATTTGCTGTTGAGAAGGTGTTGGTGAGCTGCCTTCTGATGTGTAGGTGCCAGTGTTTGACTAGGGTGGCAAAGTCAGAAATCACATGACACCAGGTAATAGTCCAGTAGGTTTACTTCGAATGATGAGTTTCAGAGTAGTGTCCCTTTGTCACTTCACCAGACAAAGGAGCAGCACTGTGTAAGCTCGTGATTTCAAATAAACCCATTAGACTATAACCTGGTGTCATGTGACTTCTGACTTAGAGTAATGGTGTCATCCAGCATAGAAACAGACCCTTCGGCCCAACCAGTCCATGCTGACCATAATCCCAAACGAAACTAGTCCCATCTGCCTGCTCTGGGCCCATATCCCCCCAAACCTTTCCTATTCACGTATCCATCCAAATGTCTTTTAAACATTGTAATCGTACCCACATCCACCACTTCCTCAGGAAGTTCATTCCACACACACCCTCTGTCAAATATTTGCCCCTCATGTTTTTTTTTAAATCTCTGTCCTCTCACCTTAATCTTGAAATCCCCCATCCTAGGGAAAAAACAACTCTATTTATACCCCTCATTATTTTATAAACTTCTATCAGGTCTCTTCTCAACCTCCTACACTCCAGTGAAAAAAATCCCAGCCTATCCAGCCTTAATTTATAACTCAAACCTTTCATACTCAGCAACCACTGCAGTCCATGTGCGGTAGTTTGACCCACAGTGCCCTTACGAAGAGAATTTCAGGATTTTGACCCAGTGACAGTAAAGGAAAAGTGATATATTTTCAAGTCAGGGTGGTGAGTGGCTTGATGGGGAACTTGTAGGAGGTGGTGTTCCCATGTATCTGCTGCCCCTTTCCTTCTCAGTAATGGAGATTGTGGGTTTCAAACATGCTGTCTAATGATCTTTGGTGAATTTCTGCAGTGCATCTTGTGGATAGCACATACTGCTGCTCCTGTGTGTTGGTGGTGGAGGAAGTGAATGTTTTTCCAATCAAGTGGACTGCTTTGTCCTGAATGGTGTCGAACTTCTTGAGTGTTGTAGGAGCTGCACCCATCCAGGGCAAGTGGGGAGTATTACATCACACTCCTGACTTGTGCCTTGTAGATGGTGGACAGGCTTTGGGGAGTCAGGAGGGGAGTTACTCACTGCAGTATTCCTAGCCTCTAGACTTGCCCTTGTAGCCACTGTGGTTATATGGCAAATCCAGTTGGATTTCTGGTAAATTATAACCCTCAGGATGTTGATGGGGTCAAAGTGCAGTCACACAGAACAGCAGGTTTCCAAGTTTCATCTCAACTCATTTTCATCTCTGATGAAAAGTGGAGGACTTCCACAGAGGGAGCCTCCACTGGGAACCCCAGCAGTGCTGACCAGCGAGACAGGATGTCGAGCAGAGCCTGGATGGCAGATGAAGGTGAGGAAGTGAAGGATGTTCGTTGGCAGCTTATACAGGAAACCTCTCCACACGCAACAGAAGGGAACAGAGGGATTTCCCTCGGGGTGGTGCAGATTGTGGGGAACAGCACTCCACCAGCTGGGGACAATTCCATACAAGTATGGGTCAGTCCAGATGGAAGCCCACCACCCACTTACACCACCATGCCACCATGAGTGCTGTCAGGCTGAGTGCCCCTGGTCTCAGGCTCTTGTCAGTTTTTGTTGCAAACTGGACATTAACCAAGGCCCTCCTGAAACATAGCTATGGCATGACTCAGCTCGCTGTGCTGCAATCCAGCACCTACCTTCATCCCTTCTTCCATGTCCCCTTTGTCTGACACTGAAATCTGGTGGAGACAGTAATTTGTGAGCAGTGACTCGTTGACAACAGACTAGGGACAGCTCCGGCTAGAATAACCGCGACCAGACCCTGGATCAGGTCCCAGGAAAAGGCTGGCACCTGCCACAATGAGTTATAAAGATCAGATAGATATACAAACAGGAGCTGTGTTAATCACCATGTGCCTGGTGGGAGGACCATATGGCCAGGGCTCACCGTCGAGGAGGGGTTTGATGTCAAGTTATCACCATTTGGATGCAGAGGCATTTCAGCAACTGACTGCCTGGCCTCAGCAGGAGAGTCAGAATCTCAGGCACAAGCTACAGCCTGTTCCTGAAGGAGCCTGTGAGTATCCTCTGTACCTTTGTGGCAAATTCCAGGAGAGGGATCTAAGAACCAATGTGTACCACAGCATGGCGGTGATCGGTTTGTATGTGAGTAACTCAGTTGGAACGAGGAGGACCATCAGTGCACCGGCATTGTGGTAATGTCACTTGACTAGTAATCCCACACGCCCTAGATTAATGTTCTGGGGAAACAGGTTCCAATCCGAACATGGCAGATGGTAAAATGTAAATTCAATATAAAAGAAACTGGAATTGTAATCATAGCCTAATGGTGGTCTTAGAACCACTGTCAATTAATCTAAACACCCATCTGATTCAGTTACATGTTTTAGGGAGGGAAATTTGCCATCCTGCCTTGTCTGGCCTGTGTATGATTTCAGTCCATGGCAACAGGATTAACTGCCCTCTGGGTAATTGGAGGTGGCCAATAAATGCTAGAATAGACTGTAGTGCCTCTTTCTGTGAACAAATGTTTTTAAAAGCCAGTACAAGACCCCTATAGGGATAGTATATGGAGCAGACCTATACACCACCTGAGGTGAGTGGAGACTTTGGACAAGGTTACTGGGAGAAAAGAGATTCGCACTCTGTTCTGATGAAGGGCTTATGCTCGAAATGTTGATTCTCTTGCTCCTTGGATGCTGCCTGACCTGCTATGCTTTTCTAGTGCCACACTTTTTGACTCTGTCATTTGCCCATTTATAATGAGTCAGTGCAGACACAATGGGTTGAATGGCCTTTTCTGTAGCTGTCCCATTGCCCTCCAATTCTCTGGTCAGGCTTCCTCAGCTGAGCTTAGGTAAACCCTCAGCTTGAGGAGATGGCATTGCTCCAGGTGAAAGGCCTGAGCTCTCCCGCCAGCAGGGAAACCATCCCACACTGACCAACCAGAAATCTGGAACATTTCCCCCTGGCACTGGTACATCCTCTGCAGGTCAGCCAGCTCAGTGAACACCAGCATAAGCCAAAAGAATCAGCCCCAACCCCAGCTCCATTTCTACCCCCTTTTGCACAGAGCTATAACCACCCTTAGCCAAGAGTGGGAAACCTCTCTATCATTAAACATCTGTACTGGGTGCATCCAAAGAGAATAGCACAAGTTAATAGGCTCTGGTTTCTATTACTTTTTTTATCATCCAGTGAGACTAATGTACCAGGAGGGATCAAATTGGCCAAACCCAAGTGAGTGTTATTAATAGGATGTGGGTTAGATTGTTAAGTCTTGGTGTCTTGTTCTTGTGGTTACCATGGGTAAGTCTGACCCAGATATGATCAGCTAGCAATCACCAATTCCAAGTGGTTTATGATCAGCTGCAGGCCCCCCGGTGAATATTTCCAATCCTGATTCAATGGGTATTGCTCTCACTTCTTAACCAGGAGATCATGGGGCAATGACACAAATAATTTGCTCCATTGGTCTGATACTGTGATGAGAGAGTCACTTTTTGGCCAAGATACATTCCCTGTTCCAAAGCTCTGGAATTCACTCCCTGCACCTCACTGCCTTGCCACTTTTCCATTTTAAGCAACTCCTTAAATTTACCTGCATGAGGTTTAGGATTCTTATCTGTTAAATGTTTCTACAGGCATTGTCACCCCTGCTGAGTTTGATCAGCACTCTCCGTTTTCATTTCTGATTTCCAGCAACCACAGTGTTTTGCTTTTATTAAATGATGATACCTGCTGTCCTGTTTGAATTTCCTATTATGTGACACAATATTAACATTTTATTGAATGACATGAAGCACCCGTTGTGAGCTTTATTTTTCTGTTCTTCCTGCCATCTGTTTAAAAGGAATGTGAGTGAAGGCACTACTGTGGGATTTTCTTTCTTTTTTGCAAATTATTTTGTCAAATGATTGTTTCCTTTGAATTAATTTTGGGTTCTACCTTCTCCAAAAATGTTGTTTCACTGCTTTATCTAATTAGGTCATAGCACATTCTTTAAATTTGTTTCCAATAAAAATCTCACCAGGGCTGTTGGACAAACCACAGGAGTCAGTGAATTATGGAGCAACGCCCAGGGATAGGAGGGTGTAGATACAGAGACTGCTAACGTGACCTGGTTTGATAACCTGCAGAAACATCACCGTACCTGATAGTTTTAAAAAAACTCTATCAAAGCCAAATGGCTAAGTGAAAGGTTCGCAATAGATCATGGTTCAAAATCATTCGTGTGTGTCGGCATCAAGACGACTTCAGGTTTTCACACATTCTGTTCCGACACCCAGGAGCACACTGACTCAAATCTGTAGACTCAGCACAGTAGAATTCATCAGTAGTTTGTCACCCTACCAGATTCTTTCCCATTTTACAAATGGAAAATGTTCAGATACGTTCCCAGCAAAGAACCAAATCCTTACGTTTTTTTGAGTGACATATTTCTTGTCCTGAAGGGGAAGACGTTTCTCAGGCACTCCCTTCAGGAGTGTCAACCTATCTGTGTTACTATGACCCGTGTCCAAGAGACCACTCTCACATTTGGTTGACGCTAGCTGTCGATTCTTCTGTCATACAAACTCAAATCATGCTATACTTATCTAACATCCAGACACACAGGAGAGAGTCACTGGGGACTGACTAGAAGCAGGAACCTTGTCTGATTTCTCCTGCATTGACAACACTATCGTTGGCATTGAGTGCATGGACTGGCAGCTTGGTGATTCTGTTTTATAGCATCTAAATCAACACTGACGAACTTCAAATCTAGCCCTCCTTATCTGCACTACCTCAGGATTACTGTTCAGTAGTGCTGCTGACAATCTAGAGGTAATTCACAAAGGGACACCGAGGAATCTCCCCAGTGCAGAAAGAAGCCCTTGCCCATTAAGTCCACACCAACCCTACAAAGAGTATCCCACTCAAAGCCAGCAGCCACCCCATAACCCCACATGGGGTTCTTAACCATGAGTCAGATTCCTAACCTGCACACTATGATGCAATTTTATTTTTAAGCATGGCCAGTCCACCCAACCTGTACATCTTTGGATTGTGGGGGGAATCCAGAGCACCCGGAGGAAATCTGCACAGGGACTGAACCTGGGTCCCTGATGTTGTGAGGCAGTACTGCGAACCACTGAGCCACTGGGCAAGTCTTGCTGCATTTGCCTTCTTGTGATAGTTATAATATGATCAATGTGGTGACTGTGTCATTTCCTGGCCTCCGAAATAAAGGGAGTACAGACTTCACTGAGAGCTAGATGAATTTCTATCTTTCCCGCTTGGGGTATCTAAACAATAAAATACTCAGTGTTCCTTACATGCTGATATCCCAGCTGTTCCTGATTTTCATCATCTGTATCTCTCTTTCAACAGGCAAATTGAGGTCCAGTTTCCACATGAGTTTGTAGTAAGTTGGAATCAAAGGTGATTTAACCCATGGACCCTGTGAGGGGCTCTTTGAAGGGGGCATCCCATTAGTCCCACTCCTCTGCTCTCTTCCCAGAGCTCAGCAATTTTCTTTTTTTAAATTTCTCCAGTTCCATTTTGAATGTTCCTATTAACCTGGTTTTCACTGCCCTCCACACCCCATGTTCCAGATCATAATAACTTGGTGAAGATGCTGTAATCTGTTTTGCTAATTATTAAATTTGTGCCATGCTACCTCTGGAAGCTGTAGTGATTGCTAACAGATGGCCCAGTGGAGAGGAAGGTCCAGTCCTTTATGCATTGCAGAGTGCAAACATGCTCAGATAGAGAAGGAACGTTTGGCAGGCATCTTTGGTGTGAGGAAGTTCCACCAATACCTTAACAGACATAAATCTGTAATAGTAGCAGGCCACTATGCTATGGCTACTGAAAGAGGACAAAGCCATGCTGTCCACAGCTTCAGGCGGAGATCAGCAGTGGGCTCTCATTCCAGTGTGTGCAATTACAAGTTGGAACACCATCTGGGAGCACAAGTAACAAATGCAGATGCCTTCAGCCACCTCCCGCTGGCAGATACACCACTGTTGGTGCTGCCACAAGAGGAGTGATTCTAGTTTTGAACTTTCTGGACACCCTTGCAGTCACCCATGACAATATCAGACTGTGGAAACTAAAACAGCTGCTGGTGATGAGGAAAAGCAAAAGGTAACCACAAGCTGAATTGAAGTCTTTCTGGACCTGGCAAGACCAGATCACTGTTGAGGAAGGCATATTATTATGGGAAAGACAAGTAGGTGGCTGGGAGAACACAGTGAGCCAGGCAGCATCAGGAGGGAGAGGCAGGAGGCTGGAAGAACACAGCAAGGCAGGCAGCATCAGGAGGGAGAGGCAGGAGGCTGGGGGAACACAACAAGGCAGGCAGTATCAGGAGGGACAGGCAGGAGGTTGGGAGAACATAGCAAGCCAGGCAACATCAGGAGGGAGAGGCAGGAGGCTAGGGGAACACAACAAGGCAGG
>NC_057742.1:1562426-1575158 GCF_004010195.1 Chiloscyllium plagiosum
GCTGCCTGCCTTGCTGTGTTCCCCCAACCTCCTGCCTGTCCCTCCTGATGCTGCCTGCCTTGCTGTGTTCCCCCAGCCTCCTGCCTGTCCCTCCTGTTGCTGCCTGCCTTGCTGTGTTCCCCCAGCCTCCTGCCTGTCCCTCCTGTTGCTGCCTGCCTTGCTGTGTTCCCCCAGCCTCCTGCCTGTCCCTCCTGTTGCTGCCTGCCTTGCTGTGTTCCCCCAGCCTCCTGCCTGTCCCTCCTGTTGCTGCCTGCCTTGCTGTGTTCCCCCAGCCTCCTGCCTGTCCCTCCTGTTGCTGCCTGCCTTGCTGTGTTCCCCCAGCCTCCTGCCTGTCCCTCCTGTTGCTGCCTGCCTTGCTGTGTTCCCCCAGCCTCCTGCCTGTCCCTCCTGTTGCTGCCTGCCTTGCTGTGTTCCCCCAGCCTCCTGCCTGTCCCTCCTGTTGCTGCCTGCCTTGCTGTGTTCCCCCAGCCTCCTGCCTGTCCCTCCTGTTGCTGCCTGCCTTGCTGTGTTCCCCCAGCCTCCTGCCTGTCCCTCCTGATGTTGCCTGCCTTGCTGTGTTCTCCCAACCTCCTGCCTGTCTACTTTGAATTCCAGCATCTGCAGTATTTTTTGTCTCTATCCAACATTATAATGGGGAGCGAGAGTTATTATCCCAAGCAAAAGTGGCTGCTAGAATCCAGACATTTCCAAAATGGTGAGGTTATGTCTGGCAGCCTGGCCTGGATGCAGACAGAGTCAGGTACGTGGGGCAGTGCCCAGAGTCAACAAGGACAATAATTACCGCCAGTGACTTCCCTAAATTCGTGGGAACGGTCAGGTCAACCCTGGACTCAGTTACACGTTGACTGTGTTGGTCCTTTCATGGCCTCACTGTTCTTAGTCATTGTGGACACCAACTCAAAGTGGCTGGACATGCTCAGAGTTCATTCATCAATCATGGGACAATGATAGAAAATCTGCACACATCTGCACACAATGCAGAGGGTCCCAGACAACAGGACATCATTTATCAGCAGGCAGTTCCTAATGGTCCATACCATCCATTATCAATGGCAAGGAGGAAAGAGAATTCAGGCATTGAAGGCAGGCTTAAAGAAACAGCCAGGCAAAAGTGAGGACTGCAGCTGCTGGAGATCAGAGTCTAGGTTAGAGTGGTGCTGGAAAAGCACAGCAGGTCAGGCAGCATCCGAGGAGCAGGAGAATCGACATTTCAGACAAAAGCCCAAAGGGCTTTTGAAGGGCTTTTTCCCGAAACATAGATTTTCTTGCTCCTCGGATGCTGCCTGACCTGCTGTGCGTTTCCAGCACCACTCTAATCTAGACACTTAATGAAACAGCGTACAGCTTCACTCGATACCAATCTGTCCCAGTTTCTATTTGTTTATCAGACCACCCCTCACGTAACTACAGGGACAGCTCCAGCAGAGATGCTAATGGGGAGAAGACTCACACCATGTTAAATCTGATCGTCCCAGACCTGGGGAGAGGGTGAAACAGCATCAGGAATATCAAACACAAGATTCTTCTAAGTGAGAGAGACAGTTTACTTCAGGGGAGGAAGTTTGGTGTCGAAACCATGGAAATGGTTCTGTGTGGGTAGGAGGAGAGGTCAACGTGTGGTCAGGTCTTATGACTACAAGGTTTGGGGAGGAGAGATGATCCTGAGCAAGCATGTGAACCATGTAAAAGCTGTACACTCACAAACAGTTCAGGACCAAAACATCCCCAGCCCCTCAGAGCAGCCAGAAAGGCTGTTAGAACCCATGGGTTCTTCCCCTCTGTCCATCATCGCAGAAATCTCAGAGTCTGAGATGGACTCAGTGGATTTTGCAGTCTCAATGCCTTTACCACCTGAAGAAGAGGATGAGTTTCTTCCGAGATGCCCTGGGTGCAAGAGGCTGACTACGGTCAGCTACATGACACCCGTTTCCAAGGCAGAGGCAGAGGCAGAGGAACCAGATCCAGTGTGAACACGCCCTGGCAGAGGCTACAAGGAAAAGAATAGGCCTGCATCCCTGCACTTAGAACGGGAGGGATGTAGTGATTGTAACGGTGTCAGCCAAGTGGCCCTCATAGAATCAGAGTTCCCTGATTGGGGCTGTTAATCTGGTCCAAATAGGGAGCCCTGGCTGACAGGAGTGTCCGAGGTTCTGTTCACTCAGAGCTGGCTCAGAGGGAGCTGGATCAGGGTCAGGGATTCTGCATAGGTAAAGAAAGGGGGACTTGGTGATGGGATACCAGCCTCTGTGGAGTTATTTCAGAAACAGAGGACACAAAGCTATAGCTGAGGCCTGAGCTGTGATTTGTAAATATTCAGCATTACCTCCTGACATACAAAAACAATGATTAGAGAGAGAGGAAATTACACTGACACCAGAAAATTTATCCTGGATAATCCAACTAACCTGCACACTATGGGCAAATTCATTTTTAAGTATGGCTAATCCACCTTAACCTGAACATCTTTGGACTGTGGGAGGAAACCAGAGAACCCAGAGGAAACCCAGGCAGACACAGACAGTCTCCCAAGGCTGGGTGATTGGGTAAAACTGGCAGATACAGTTCAGTGCAGCAAGTGTGAGATTATTTACAGAGGAACCATTAAAGATGTGAGGGCTTGAGAAAGGTGCGGCACAGTGGTTAGCATTGCTGCCTCACAGCACTAGGGACCCGAGTTGATTCCTGGCTTGGGTGACTGTCTGTGTGGAGTTTGCTCTGATTGCACCGTGTCCTCCCACAATCCAAAGCTGAGCAGATTAGGTGGATCGACCATAGGAAATGCAGGGTTACAGGGTTACAGAGTGGGTTTGAAGGGAACAAAGCTTCACTGGGGCTGGTGGTGACAATTTCCTGTGAAGACCATCTCAATATCAGTCTCTTTGTTCCCCAAATCCACAGCACCCATTTGGTATTTGGACAAGGTTTGATCTTGGTTGTGGAACCTTGTGGATCTTGTGCCTGAGTCACCCCTTGTTGCCCTTTTCCAATTTGGGCAGCCCCTGATCCCTGACTGTCTGATTGAAGGGCAGATCTTGGCCTGTTCTATAATATTCCTCTTTTATCATACTAGTTCATGGTCTTGCCCTGGGACACATCCTGTTTTTACCTGGGATAGAGAGACACATTGGGTTTTGGACCATCAAACGCTGGCACAGAGTGAAACCTTTGCAAACAATGAAAAAAGGAGCAAGAATAGGCTATTCAGCCCTTCGAGCCTGCTCTTCCATTCAGTATGACCATGGCTGATCATCCAACCCAGACCCCTGGTCCCGCTTTCTCCAAATCCATTGATCCCGTTAGCTCTAAGACTATATATAACTCCTATTGAAACATTTTACTGTCTTGGCCTCAACTGTATTCTGTGGCAGGCAATTCCAAAGGCTGACCATTCTCTGAGTGAAGATATTACTCTTCATCTTAGTCCTAAATGGCCCGGCCCATATCCTTAGACTGTGGCCCCTGAGAAAAACAAACAATGACCAAGGAGTTATTCTTGAAGACAAAGGATAGAGGAATTGAATGATCTGTCATCTGTTGCTCCATTGTTCTGCCACATAGAGTCATAAAGCTGTACTGCATGGAATCAGACCCTTCAGTCCAACTCATCCATGCTAACCAGATATCTGAAGTTAATCTAGTCCCATTTGTCAGGCCATATCCCTCTAAAGCCTTCCCTTGCCATACAGATGCCATTTAAATGCTGTAATTGTACCAGCCTCCACCACTTCCTCTGGCAGCTCATTCCATACACACACCACCCTCTGCGTGAAAAAGTTGTACCTTACATCCCTTTTAAATCTTTCCCCTCTCACCTTAAACCTCTAGTTCTGGACACCCCCACCCCAGGGAAAAAACTTTATCTATTTACAGTATCCATGTCCATTATGATTTTATAAACCTTTATAAGATCATCCGTCAACCTCCAACACTCCAGAGAAAACAGCCCCAATCTATTCAGCCTCTCCCTGTAGCTCAAACCCTATAATCCTGGCAACATCCTTGTAAATCTTTTCTGAACCCTTTCAAATTTAATGTCTTTCCTATAGGAGGGAGATCAGAATGTGCCCAAGTCAGTAATCTTTCACAGTTGTCTCAGTAGTGTCACAAACTTGGGTTGCTAAGAAAATGGAATCTTATAATGTTATTTCAATCACCCTTTCAAAAGAACCAATAGATTTCTCCCTCAACTGATGTAAAGAGTTTTCTTTACAGAAGTGGGAGGAATTAGCTGGGTAGTTTGTTCATGGTAAACGTTTATCTAACTTAACTCGCTCAAATTATTCATGATAGAAAGTGATCTGGAAGTTCTGGTCTCCTTCCTATTGGAAGGATGTTGTGAATCTGGAAAGGGTTCAGAAAAGATTGACAATGATGTTGCCAGGGTTGGAGGGGTTGAGTTATAGGGAGAGGTTAAATAAGCTGGGGCTGTTTTCCCTGGAGCGTCGAAGATTGAGGCGTAACCTCATAGAGGTTTATCAAATCATGAGGGACATGGATAGGGTAAAAAGACAAGATCTTTTCCCTGGATTGGAGGAGTCCAGAATTAGATAGGTTGAGGGTGAGAGGGGAAAGATTTTAGATTAGATTAGATTACTTACAGTGTGGAAACAGCCCTTCGGCCCAACAAGTCCACACCGCCCCGCCGAAGCGCAAACCACCCATACCCTTACGTTTACCCCTTACCTAACACTACGGGCAATTTAGCATGGCCAATTCACCTGGCCTGCACATCTTTGGACTGTGGGAGGAAACCGGAGCACCCGGAGGAAACCCACGCAGACACGGGGAGAATGTGCAAACTCCACACAGTCAGTCGCCTGAGGCGGGAATTGAACCCGGGTCTCTGGCGCTGTGAGGCAGCAGTGCTAACCACTGTGCCACCATGCCGCCAAAAGTGACCTAAGGAGCAACGTTTTCATGTAGATGATAGTGCGTATATGGAATGAGCTTCCAGAGAAAGTGGTGGAGGCTGGTACATGTATAACATTTAGCGGCATTTTGATAGGTATATGAACAGGGAGAACTTCGAGGAATATGGGCCAAGTGCTGGCAAATGGCACTAGATTAATTTAGGATATTTGTTGGGCATGAGCAAGTTGGACCGAAGGATCTGTTTCCTTGCTATACAGCTGTATGACCCTATGACACTAATGCAGGACAATAGCACTGAGGAGATAATCAGCTGTAATCTAAATGAGCAAGATCATCTCAATGGCCTTGAGGAAACAAGGATGTCTAGCTGAAAAGCAGTGTACTGAATGGTTTTGAGAAATCTGTGGTGAGGAGTAGGTGATGAAGCTGGCAAAAAGAAGGCACAGTTTGAGAACTCTTGCTGATGGTTCTTGGTAACGAATTGCAGGAGGAAGCAAGTGATTGCGCCTCGGGGTTTAGAGGTGGTCAGGGTTCATTGTAAATGGGGGGGATAGCAGCTGTGAGCTGCTAGGTGCTGCTGACAATTGCCTGTGATGTGGTAGGGAGCAGTTGTATTCCATGAATCCACAGACTGTGCTATAAATCCTGTCTGACAACAGCAGCTCCTGCCTTCTGTGGTTCACTGAAATCCCCATGCAGCAGGTTCGGATTGAAATCAGGTGTTTTATTACACCATTACAGCTCGGTTTAATCCTGATCATGAAGATTCCATCTCTCCCATAAACAATAACTTGTTCAGAGATGTTATTACACACCTCTGGAGCAGGCGGGACTTGAACATGGGTTGCCAAGTCCAGTGGTGGGGCTTAACCTCTGCATCACAACAGGGCCCCTATAAAATACTCCTAAAGTCACCAACATGATGATACAGTCCTCATTTCACAACCAGACACAGCCCAGGAGTTAATCATCAAAGATACAGTGAAGAAGCTTCATAGACTAAGCATGAAGAATTCCATTTCATTCTATTATTTTTTTGACTGAAATATTTCAAATGCTTTTTTCCAACTATTCAGTTCAGCTGGCTACATAATCCCGCATGTCCCTGACAACTCCACCATCTGCTCCCAATGAATGTTGATGGGTTACTTTGCTAAGCAGTGGGGTCAAAGGAGGGAGCTGGAAATTGAAGTAGAAACACATACAGGTCTGCCAGAACCTTCCAGAATGTTGGAGCAGGCTCAAGAAGCCAATGGCCCACTTCTGCTCCTAATTTGTGCACTCTACTCCACGGAGCAGTGAGCTGGAAGGATCTGCTATCCCCCAACATCTCAATCCCTCATCACTTTCACCAGACATGCTCTGGGAATTATGTAAAGCAGAACTAGATTTGTGTAATATTTGACCCCAGAATGAACTTTCATGGACATACCTGTGACATATAATCACCACATTTACCAAAAGGATGTTGGTGCTTTGGAGAGGGTGCAGAGAAGGTTCACCGGGATGTTGCTTGGTATGGAGGACGCTAGCTATGAAGTGAGGTTGAATAAATTAGGATTATTTTTATTAAAAGATAGAGGTTGAGGGGGGACCTGATTGAGGCCACGAGAGGGTGGATAGCAAAACGCTTTTTCCCAGACTGGGAGACTCAATTATTAGGGGTCATGATTTCAAAGTGAGAAGGGACAACTTTAGAGGAGATATGTGTGGAAAGTCCTTTATGCAGAGGGTGATGGGTGCCTGAATGCGTTGCCAGCGGAGATGGTAGAGGCGGGCACAATAGCATCATTCAAGATGTGTCTAGACAGATACATGAATGGGCAGGGAGCAAAGGGATACAGATCCTTAGAAAATAGGCGACAGGTTTAGAGAGAGTCATAGAGATGTACAGCACGTAAACAGACTCTTCGGTCCAACCCCTCCATGCCGACCAGATATCCCAACCCAATCTAGTCCCACCTGCCAGCACTTGGCCCATATCCCTCCAAACCCTTCCTATTCATATACCCATCCAGATGCCTTTTAAATGTTGCAATTGTACCAGCCTCCACCACATCCTCTGGCAGCTCCATCTATACACGTACCATCCTCTGCGTGAAAAAGTTGCCCCTTAGGTCTTTTTTATATCTTTCCCCTCTCACCCTAAACGTATGCCCTTTAGTTCTGGACTCCTCGACCCCAGGGAAAAGACTTTGTCTATTTATCCTATCCATGCCCCTCATAATTTTGTAAACCTCTATAAGGTCACCCCTCAGCCTCCGACGCTCCAGGGAAAACAGCCCCAGTCTGTTCAGCCTCTCCCTATAGCTCAGATCCTCCAACCCTTGTAAATCTTTTCTGATCCCTTTCAAGTTTCACAACACCTTTCCAATAGGAAGACCAGAATTGCATGCAATATTCCAACAGTGGCCTAACCAATGTCCTGTACAGCCGCAACATGACCTCCCAACACCTGTACTCAATACTCTGACCAATAAAGGAAAGCATACCAAACACCTTCTTCACTATCCTATCTACCTTTGACCCCACTTTCAAGGAGTTATGAACCTGCACTCCACAGTCTCTTTGTTCAGCAACACTCCCGAGGACCTTACCATTAAGTGTATAAGTCCTGCTAAGATTTGCTTTCCCAAAATGCAGTACCTGTATCGGCACAGGCTGGGAGGTCCAAAGGGCGTGTTCCTGGGCTGTAATGTTCTTTGTTGTACTTTGGCATCATTACAATCATCTATTTCCATCCCTGTCACCCTGACATACTTGGCCTGTGTCAGCTCTTCCATTGCTGAGACCCTTATCTCTGCCTGCATTAGCTGTAGACCCTACTTTTCCAACTCAGTCCTGGCTGGGCTCTCATCTTCTATTCAGAGTTCTTGATGATCTTAACTTGCAGCAAGTCTCGCCACCTGCTGAACTCATTCATCTGACACAAGCTTTTACTTTAAAATTCTCATAATTGTTTCTCTCCATGGCCTGCACTCACCCGGATCTCTAACCCGCTCTGATCCCTGACCTTCTGCCATCCCAAGCTTCTCCAATTCTCTTGAGCAGCGTTAATTAGAAACACCCCAGCTTTGGTGGCTGAGCCTTCATTTGAGGAGGTTGCCAAATCTGGAAATCCACCGCTGAAGCTCTGCAGCTGAAGACACTCCTTAGAAACTCCCTGTGATCAAAGCCTGTCTGAATATTTGGTTTGGTGTCAACCTTTGTTTAGCACTGTTGTCCTCTTGAGAATCATTTTAGGGCAAAAGATCCAAACACAATATCGTAAGGCCTAATCATTATAACCCCTCCTTTCATTTGTGACAGAGCAAGTGTCCTGCTTTGTAACCCCGTCCCTAAGTTCTGTGCTTTCCTGCTGTGGGATCCCACTGCAGGTTCACTTGCGTTGTTTCATGTCAGCCTGGCCCTGGCCAATTGGAGCTGCTCGTAGTTTGCAGAGATGATGATGATGAGGAGGAGGAGGAGGAGAAAGGCTCGCTGCTCCAGGTGGAGCCGAAAACGCTACAAAATCAAAACAACCATTTCCACAGACCTTTATTGAATCCTCAGAAATACAGGAAGACAGAAAAGCATTAAAGTGTTATGTTTATAAGGATTTGGTTTCATCCTAATAAAACAAGTCTACTTTGGAAAATGTGGAGAATAGATCAAAATGGTTAACATGCTATTAGTTGATACTGATGTCCTCGACAGATGAGGATACCACGACGCCATTAACTGTTTCCTCCACAATTCTCTTCACTGTCTTTGAGACAACAGGTTCTTTAAAAAAAAAGATATTAATCAATGGGTTAGTTGAATGATTAATTGGTCCTTTCATAAATTTGACGTTGCCCACCACCAAGTAATGCCATGATAATTTTGATCACAACTCAGAGTTAGAAACAAGCTCCTGGAGTTTCACTACGAGACCTCCCGTCCCCAATATCTTTGTTCTCCCCTTCACCCCAGCCCCTCAAATGGGTCACATCTATCTTCCACACTCCGCGCCCCCGACATGCTACCATCAATCATCCAATAAAACAGGCTCACGAGATCTCTACCCAAGATTGTCACTGGGCATCTGATAACTCTCTCCTGGGCACTGCCCTCTCTCCTTCTATTGGTTTCCTAATCAGTGCCACCCTTTCATTATAATTACTGCTCAATATTTTATGCTATTTATGTATTGGGCAGGCTGTACAAGGAGAGATGACATTCTGCATCATTAATAGCGCCTCTTAAATCCTGCCCAGGAAAATATGGAGTTGAATTCAACACTCTGTGCAGAGTTTGTTTCAGCCCTACCCTCCTTTCTGGAGGCTGCCTGGCAAGTCCTGACAATGATTACTTTATACGTGTTCAGACAGGAGAGACAATCCAATTCCACAACCATGAGGGCATTTTCATAGGAATTTAACACTTGCCTGAGCATCAGACAGACCTCACTGGATATCAACCAGGAACAGGAAGCTTTCATGACTTTCCACGCTCTGTTCATTGAAATAGTGAAGTAGACAACTATTGCTCTGCTGGGATCAGGCTTTCTTATTGTGTAAGCCCCAGTCACACACCAAGGGGTGACGTTACAAAGGAGGGCTCTGACAGTCAAATGCTAAGAACATAATACTGTAAACAGGAAATGACCCCTTCAGCCTGCTCAGGGTTAAACCCCACTTTCCCACCCAATTCCATGTCGCTTCATGCCCCAATACATAGGAAGCTCAGTCTTGAATAAATTTGGTATCCGAGCCTCCACTGGTAAAAGCCTGAGAGTTTCAAAGGTTCACAACTCTTTGAATGAAGACATTTTTCATCCCAGTCCTATAATCCTGAGTCTGTGAGTCCAGCTAGTGAAACGATCTCTGGTCATCCAGCACTCATGGTCATAACTGCAGGCTTGGACTGTACACATCTTTCATTGATTTTTTTTAAGGTTTTGGTGGATCATGTTGATAGTATCATTGAAAATAGTCAAACTCACCACTCCTCACTTCACTTCTGATCAGAATTGTCTTGTTTTGACCTGCTGTTTGTAAACTTGACGCTTGGCTAGTGAAAATAAAGAGAAAATAGTAAAAATTCTAAATACCTCCAACAGGAATATCACAATGACTGAGTGTGAGTGTACATAAAGAAGCCAAATTTATATAGTGCCTTTCATTAATGTGGAAGTGTCCTAAAGCATTCTACAGCTAGCTTATGTGTTATATCTCGTTAAGACAATGGACATGGTTCAATCACTACGAATCAAATCCAAGGAACAGGTGGTCAAACTTTATCAGTTTGAAAAGAGGTGTTTTTTTCTTCTTATTAAGCCTGGATCATTAGAGTATTGGTTTCAGTCTCTTTGGATCATTGAAAGCCAGGACTGACACCTCAGTTATTCAGTAATTTCAATAGTAACTTAAATGACACAGCTAAGTTGAAATCCAGTATGACAATAAAATCTGAGCCATTGGAACTGAACTAAAATGGCACAGGCTCGAGAATGCGTTCAGGGGAAGGTCTGCTCAATGCAGGCAAGATGCTCTCCAGAGACTGGTGTCTGGCCCTCTCTCCGTGACATAGTTACTCCTGTGCTATGCTAAAATAGCAAGGATTAGCCCGACACTGAAGTGAAAAGTGTTCCAAATGTCACACCAACATATTTAATTCATGAGCACAAACTTCATCAGAAGCACTGCCAGCAGCTGCCCAGGTTGCAGTTATTCTGAAGGTGATGTCATGTGCACCCTGCTTGGTTTGTGCTCAGACTGTCAGATTTTGTTTCATTACCCTCTTACCTCGAGCCCCCTTGCAACAGTTGGCGGTAGGTGGCAATTTCCTTCTCCAGCAGACATTTACTGTCCATCAGTGCGGCATAGGCCTTCACATTCTCTTCTATTTTCTGCCGGAAATCCATCAGTTCTCCCTCCAACCTGGTCATGGTTCCCTGCATGTTGCTTCTCTGAGCACCGTAACGAAGCTCAACATCCCCAAGATTTGCCTCGAGAGATCCAATCTGCACAAAACAATGACATGTCAGTCCTATACCTTTCAGTAGCTCAGTGAAAATCAACTTGTTCCTCTTGTCTGCTGTACTCACTATGCTAAGCAGGGACTGATACTCCATATCCAGCCCCTGGAAACTCTGCCTCAGTTGGGTGAGTTGAGCCTTTTCTGCTTGACAGACTTCAGCATGGGTGGAGCGTTCTTGCTGGATAGTTATACACTGAAAAATAATTAAAACAAGCACTTCACCAACATTGCTGGGTCTTAATCAATACCACTAACCCACTATTATCTGACCAATCAAGGGCTAAGACTGCTCATTAATTCTAGTTTGGGGTTACAAGGTTACACTAATGGGACTTAGATCTATGTTCCCAGAACATTAGCTTGGGCTTCTAGGTCCAGTCATCCATCTAGTGCCCAAATGTCACATTCTCCTGGGATATTGAGAGATTTGCATCTTGACAAGCAGCTCATTGTTTATTGTCTGATGTGGAAGTTATATTCTCGCATCTTGCCCTTTGAGAGAGTTGGGGAATTTTACAGAGGAGAAAGTGAGGTCTGCAGATGCTGGAGATCAGAGCTGGAAATGTGTTGCTGGAAAAGCGCAGCAGGTCAGACAGCATCCAGGGAACAGGAGAATCGACGTTTTGGGCATAAGCCCTTCTTCAGGAATTTTACAGAGGCCCACTTGAAACAGCCACAGAACTGAGACCAGAGGTGAACAAATGGCAACTTCCCACAGAAGGAGACATGCTCCAGAACAGGATCAGGGGCTTTAGCTACCTACCCAGGAATGGGAGCTGGCCCGTTAGAATAATTACAAAGGCACTGTCTACACAGTGAGGAGATGTTCCAATTGGAACATGCTTTGTTTCAGTGAGAAATATTGCCAGGTTACCAGGGAGAACTGGGATGTTGGAGATGCACAGATAGGGCCGCTGTTTATATCTCATACAAAAGCTAGCAGCTGTGACAGAATAGTTCTCTTTCAATACTGCAATGGGAGTGTCAGCATGCATTATGGGTGCACAACTCTGCAATAGGACGAATACGAACTATCTTCAGATTCACGGCCTGGAGAATGCTATTGCTGTGGCTGGTGTGTCGTATTGAATGCTGTGGTGGTTCAATAATCGCACTGAAATAATCCTAACCCCGCACACTGCCCAGTTACCTGTTGGTTGTACCAATCCTCAGCTTCCTGTTTGTTCTGAGTTGCTATAGCATCATAATGTTCCCTGAGCTCGGCGAGAGCCTTTGCCACATCTGGGCCTTGTTCAGTTGAGACATCCACAGTGACGGTGCCAGACAGCTGACCACGGAGACCCTTAAGTTCCTAAAGAGACATAGTTCAGTGAGTTACCACTCCCTCCAAAAGGAAGACACAACTCAATAGAAACTATTGATTAATGCGATAAAGTGGTCCTGTGCCCTGTATTGAATCCTGTCACTGACCTCCTCGTGGTTTTTCTTGATGTAGATTAGCTCCTCCTTTAGATTTTCAATCTCCATCTCCAGCTGACTCTTTTCCAGTGTCATATCATCCAATATTTTACGCAGGCCATTAATATCTGACTCGACTGCCATTCGAATAGCCAGTTCCCCATCAAATCTAAAGATCCAAAAGGGGGGTTTTCATTTTAATTTTCAGTGTCAGGCAAAAGGTAAAGGTGCATTCTCTGGTATGTTATGGTAAGATTCACAATTTAAAGCATGGGTTGGGGACAAATATTCAAGATTCCTGACTCTTGGTTGAGCATTTCTGCCTCTCCCAGGAGAGTGTGTATGTGTGTGAGAGAGGGAGGGAGGAAGGGGAGGGAGGAACAGGTGAGGGAGAGAGGGGAGGGAGGAAGGGGAGCCGGAGAGTAGGGGAGAAGATGG
>NC_057742.1:1575400-1577305 GCF_004010195.1 Chiloscyllium plagiosum
GAGGGGGGGGGGGGGGGGGGGGGGGGGGGGGGGGGGGGGGGAGGGGAAGAGAGGAGGGGAGAGAGGTAGAGGGAGGGAGAAGACAGAGGAGGGAGAGGGGAGGATGGAGAGGGGAGAGCCAGGGATGGGTAGGGAGAGGGAGGTTCGGGTACATTCAGGACTTGGGTAGGAAGTTACAGATATTATGAGGGTAGAGCACCTGGTGTTTCTTTGTTAGCTATATTACCTTGATACCAAACTTAATATATTAACATGTACGAAGTGGGCTCCTCCACAATACAGCCATTCCCAAATATAGGACACGTTCATTTCTATAAGTGCCTCTGGGCATGAAGAGCAAGATCTGATTGCATCTGGGCAGACTCAGGGTGAGAAGGCAGACAGTGACGGAGGTCTGTTCACTTTGACAGTCCCGCCCCCTCACCCCAATGCCTCAGTTATTCAAGTAGTCTGTGTGTATGACCTGAAGGCCAACCAATTGCTTGGATGTACTTTCGTTTTGGAATAGACACTTGTCCCTTGCTGGGCAAGAGAAATTGAGTGGCAGTAATTAACAATAATCACAAGAACTAAATATTTCAGATTTCCAGCATCTTTAGTACAAGCAAAATCCATTTGGAGAAACCCAGTAGGATCTCTCCAGCAGGATCTCTCCAGCAGGATCTCTCCAGCAGGATCTCTCCAGCAGGCTAGGCAGCTCCTGTGGAGAGAAAATTAACCATTTCAAGTCGAGATGACCTGTCATCAGAACTGAAATGAACTGAATGCTGTGTTCTGATGCGAACCCATTGAGCTGAAACATTAACTCCATTTCTCTCCCTGCTCCCAGACCTGCTGAGTTTCTCCAGCTTTTTTGTTCCCATTAATAAACATCACTTTAGTAAATGGAAACTTAAATAATTCATTCTGAAATCGTCACTTCCTGGCACAAAGGCATTGCCTGATTCATATGTCATTCCAGCAAATTCTCCAAAACACACACGGAGGCTCAGGGTGAAAAGCTTTTTGTGCAACTTTTGGTCTTAATCCCATGAATTTTCTGAGTATTTTGCACATTAATAGTTGTACATTTATAAGGTATAAACATGCTTTAATTTTCCAGTGAATGCTAACTTAGATTTCAAATCTTTGGCATTCTGGAAAAGCACTGGATTTTGATTTTTAGTATCAGTACAGATTTCCCAAGTTACAACTGAGATTGTCTGCAGCAAACCGTCCCTCTGTGCAAACATTGGAGCGATGCTGAACTGAAATTGACTGAATTGGAAGATGATGCCTTCAGCACAGCTCAGCCAACAGGTGGGTCACAAAGTGAAACTCAGAACACTGGGGCTGCGGGAAATTTGAAACACAAAAAGAATGTGTTGGAGAAACTCAGCAGGTCTGGCAGCTCCTGTGAAGGAAAAGCAGAATTAAATCTTCAAATCCGGCATGTCTTCTACTCAGTGATTACTCACTTGTTTTTGAAATCTTCAGCAGCGAGTTTGGAATTGTCGACCTGCAGCATAAGCCTGGAGTTATCGAGGATGAGATTATTAATCTGTCAAAAACAGAGGCCAGTAATGAATTGTACAGCGTGACAGCAAATGGGAAGCTAAAAGCAGCCAACCACTACAACATTTACAGATGGTTCCTGTTTCCGGTTTGTACTGGAGGAGGTGGGCTGGGGGGATATTTGATTAACACTGAGGACGGCACACTTCATTAATATCTCCTTTACTTCCACTCCCCGGCTCTAAACCCCAACTCCCCTCCACTCCTGCTACTTAACCTTTCCACTTCCCTTGGCCATAACCCCTCCACCCTTAACCCCACAGACCCCCACCCTAACCCCTCCACCCATACCCCCGACAGAACCTCACTCTAATCCCTCCACCCTTAACCTCCACAGACCCCCACCCTAAC
>NC_057742.1:1577554-1582240 GCF_004010195.1 Chiloscyllium plagiosum
ACAGACCCCACCCTAATCCCCCCACCCTAACCCCTCCACTCCCCCACCTTAACTCCCCACACCCATCACTCTAACCTCTCAAGTCTCCAGCTCTAATTGTCCCACCCAACCCCCAGTTTTGTTTCACGAGTGCCTTGGGGTCGCTCATTACATGAAAGGTGCTAAAAAATGCAAGTTGTTGTTGTAGGTGTGTGTGGATGAAGCTGCAGCTACAGGAGCAGGAGTAGGCCATTCAATCCTTTGGGTCTTGCCTGCCATTTCATGTGGTCATGCTGATGCTATTCCCACTTTCTCCCCATTAGCCCTAAGAACTATATCTCACTCCTTGAAAATATTCAGTGTTTTGGCCTCAACTGAGAATTCCACAGGCTCCCAATCCCAGGGTAAAGACATTTCACCTCATCTCAGTCCAAAGTGGCCTCCCGTGTCCTTAGACTCTGACCCAGTCACTGTGATCCTCACCTGGTCACGGAGATCTTTGATGGTGACCCAGTAGACGGTCCAGTCTCTCTGAGCAGGGGTCGATTTCTCGTAGTACTGTCGGATCTGCAGTTCCAATTTGCTGTTGGCCTCTTCCAGGCAGCGCACCTTCTCCAGGTAGTTGTGCAGACGCTCATTCAGTTTCTGCATGGTCACCTTCTCATTACCCAGCAGCAAGCTGCTCCCCATGCCCAGGCCACTGCCCAGTGAGCTGCTCCCCATGACCAGGCCACTGCCCAGTGAGCTGCTCCCCATGCCCAGGCCACTGCCCAGTGCCATACTGGAACTGCTGGACACTGAGGCGATGCGAGCTCCTGACCCGAACCCTTGCACACTCTGAGACTGATAAATCCGCCGGCCGGGCATGCTACCCCTACTTTGAGAGATACGCATGGAGCTCCCACTGCCCCAGCCACCTTTTGACAATTTTACAGACATGGTGCTGAGCAATGAGGCACAGAGACAGAGAGAGGAGGAAGCTGTTCACCAACTGCTGCACACCGCGAGGGTCACAGCCTCTCACTGCTCCTTATATTGCAGCCGGAGTCCCGCCTCTACTCACACACTGGCTTGGAGTACTGCTGCTGTCAGCAAAACCCACACCTTCACCTGGGATTGAAGCTGACAGGTTAACACTGAAGATGCATGGGATGGACGGGGAGAGGCTAGTCAGAACACGCCCTGGGCTGGGCTGGGCTGCACTCCTTTACAAAGAGTCAATGTACTTTCCCACAGCCAGCCATACGCCAGACTCAGAGAGTTCATGTTAGGATCCAGTATGTACCATTTACCAGCAGCTTGTTTCTGTGGAATGCTTCATTTTAAAAATCAGAACTTATTTTCAATTTGACAAGAACCTCAATGCTCTACTGTATGGAAACCACAGGGACTGAGCACAGCAATCGAAAAATCTCAGGTTTCTGAAAGTAGATGACCTGACTTTTAATCTGACAATTATATCAATTCATTCCAGCCAGGTGCAATTTAATGGTCATTCTATACTCAGTATGGATCAAAAAGTTGACAAGTTTCTCATGAATCAATCAACTCTCCTTGTCTTCCAGAATTTGCTGTGTCCCTTGCCAAGCTGTCCCAATACAAACACAAAAGGCAAACTCACCCTAATCCCACTCTCCCATCAGAGAGAGAAAATGGAAGGTGGTTTAACCTGAGGGTCACCACACCTCAGGCAAGGGGAGAGGTTAGGAAGAAGAGTCATTCATGGTAACCTCAGCTAGTCAGGAACTGGACCCACACTATTAGTGCCTCTGTGCATCACAAACCAGGCATCCAGGCAACTGAGCTAACCAGCTCACAAACCTTCCGTTCAGTTACAACATTCTTATCTAGCCGACAGTGTGGAAAATTGCCCACGTATGTCCTGAACATACATACATACATACACACACACACACACACACACACACACCAGAACAAATCCAACCTGGTCAATTACCACCCCATCAGTCTCCTCTCGATCCTCAGTAAAATGATGGACGGTGTCAGTAACAGAGCTATCAAGCAGCACCTGCTCAGCAATACCTGCTCAGTGATACCCAGTTTGGTTTCCCCCAGAGCCACTCAGCTCCTGATCTCATTACAGCCTTGGGTCAACATGGACAAAAGAGCTGGATTCCAGAGGGGAGGGGAGAGGGACAGCCCTTGACATCAAGGTCATATTTGACCATGTAGCATCAAGGAGTTTTAGTAAAGTATTGTCACTATGAATCGGGGGGGGGGGGAAAATACTCCAGAACTTGGAGTCATACCTTCCACATAGGAAGATGGCCATGTTTGTTGGAGGTAGTAATTTCAGCCCCAGGGCATCTCTGCAGGAGTCCCTCAGGATAGTGTCCTGGGCTCAATCATCTTCAGCTGCTTCATCAATGACCTTCCCTCCATCATCAGGTCAGAGTGGGGATGTTCACTGATGATTGCACAATGTTGAGCACCATTAATGACTCCTCCGATACTGAGGTAAAAACAATGACTGCAGATGCTGGAAACCAGATTCTGGATCAGTGGTGCTGGAAGAGCACAGCAATTCAGGCAGCATCGAGGACAGGCAAAATCGACGTTTCGGGCAAAAGCCCTTCATCAGGAATAAAGGCAGAGAGCCTGAAGCGTGGAGAGATAAGCTAGAGGAGGGTGGGGGTGGGGAGAGAGTGGCATAGAGTACAATAGGTCAGTGGGGAAGGAGATGAAGGTGATAGGTCAGGGAGGAGAGGGTGGAGTGGATAGGTGGAAAAGGAGCTGGGCAGGTCGGACAAGTCCGGACAGGTCAGGGGATCGAGTTGCTGGAGGTTAGAAGCTAGGATGAGGTGGGGGAAGGGGAAATGAGGAAACTGCTGAAATCCTTCGATACTGAAGCAGTCCACATCCAAATACAGCAAGGCCTGGACAATATCCAGGCTGGGCTGACAAGTGGCAGTAATATATAAGTGGAGAAAGTGAGGTCTGCAGATGCTGGAGATCAGAGATGGAAATGTGTTGCTGGAAAAGCGCAGCAGGTCAGGCAGCATCTAGGGAACAGGAGAATCGACGTTTCGGGCATTAGCCCTTCTTCAGGAATTAATATATAAGTGCCAGACAATGACCATCTCCAACATAAGACAATCTAACCATTGCTCCTTGACTTTCAGCAGTGTTACCGTCACTGAATCCCCCACTATCAACATCCTGGGGATTATCATTGACCAGAAATTGAACTGGACTAGCCATCTCAACACAGTGGCTACAAGACGGAAGTGGGTACTGCTGATGCTGGAGATTAGAGTCAAGATTAGAGTGGTGCTGGAAAAGCACAGCAGGTAAGGCAGCATCCGAGGAGCAGGAAAATCAACGTTTCGGGCCCGAGCCCTTCATCAGGATTGAGGCTGGGAGCCTCCGGGGTGGAGAGATAAATGGGAGGGGGCGGGGCTGGGAAGAATGTAGCCAAGAGTGCAATAGGTGGATGGAGATGGGGGGGGTGAAGGTGATAGGTCAGAGAGGAGGCCAGAGTGGATAAGTGGGAAGGAAGATTGACAGGTGGGACAGGTCATGAGGATGGTGCTGAGCTGGAAGGTTTGAGCTGGGGTAAGGCAGGGGGAGGGGAAATGAGGAAACTGATGAAGTCCACATTGATGCCATGGGGTTGAAGTGTTCCGAGTTGGAAGATGAGGCGTTCTACCTCCAGGCGCCAGGCGGTGACGGAGTGGCGTGGAAGAGGCCCAGGAGTTGCATGTCCTCGGCAGGGTGGGAGGGGGAGTTGAAATGTTTGGCCACGGGGCAGTGGGTTGATTGATGCGGGTGTCCCGGAGATGTTCCCTGAAGCGCTCTGCAAGGAGGCGTCCAGTCTCCCCAATGTAAAGGAGACTGCATCAGGAGCAACGGATACAATAAATGACGTTGGTGGAAGTGCAGGTGAAACTCTGACGGATGTGATTGGCTCCTTTGGGGAGGTAGCTACAAGAACAGATGAGAAGCTCGGAATCCTTCAGCAACTCACCGGAAGGTGGAATGCAGGACAGCAGCCAGAATAGTCAAGCCTGAATGTAACCAAAGCATGGGGTGAGCTTCATCAGCTGATGAGCTGAGTCAGTGGCAAGGACAGATAATATTACAGCTGTCATGGAAGGTTTGAACATGTGGTCAGAGTTCACCTCAGGAAGAGATGTGAGGTAAAGGTTACAGTTGCCAGGAAGAGAGATAGAGTCAAGTGCTGGAGAAAAGGGATTGTGGCATGGACTGAGCAAAAGCTATGGTTTTACCACAATGTAATTGGAGGAAATATCAGTGAATGTAGTGCTAGATGTCAGCGAACAGACTGAGAATGTATCCACAGTAAAGGGTCACCTGTGGTCGGGAGGTAAAGTAAGGGTTCTGTTTACTGGAAATTAAACATTGAAAATGAGTTAATCAAATTTTTCATTTATTAAGAGGAACAGATGGGCTAGATGGAGACAATCATTTTGATTTGCTGTTTGTGGAGTCCAGGATAGGGGAGAGTCTAAAATTTAATGTGACACCTTTCAGGAGAGAAATTAGGAAAACTTCAAAACACAAAAGATGGCAGAGAAGTCCTGAACTGAACCCCCTAACACCAGCTCCCACACCACCCCCACCGTTCCAACCCCCTCCCCCTCACACCCCCTCCCACCGTCCCACACCCCTCCCCCTAACACCAGCTCCCACACCACCCCCACCGTTCCAACCCCCTCCCCCTCA
>NC_057742.1:1582770-1586959 GCF_004010195.1 Chiloscyllium plagiosum
CCAAACTCCTCCCCACACCGTCCCAACCACCTCCCCCTCACACCCCTCCCCACACCACCTCCACCGTCCCACACCGCCCCCACACCCCCTCCCCACTGTCCCAACCCCCTCCCCTGTGCCCTGCTTGGGGGCGGGGGGTAGGTGGGCTCCTCTATCAGGGATTGACTGGGACCCTGCAGTTCCTGGCAGTGTGAAGCCATTGATCACCAGGCTGAGGGGAGAGCTACATGTGGTAGAGGTTCTTGATAGCTCAGTCCAGTTTAAAGTAAAAAATCACACAACACCAGGTTATAGTCCAACAAGTTTAATTGGGAGCACTAGCCTTTGGAGCGCTGCTCCTTCGTCAGGTGGATCAGCATCTCTTTGCTGATGTAGCTGTTGTTTTTGCTAAAAGCTGCATATTCACAACATTGTTGTTAACATAGGGTAAACTAAACCTTTTACAGAATCCTACAGCCCAGAGTCTCTGTTTGCAAAATTTATTCAATTAGACCCACACCCCTCCACTCGCCCTGAAGGACTTTCATTAAAGATCAACAAACTCAGCAGTTTCACTCCTGGGTGAACTCAATTTGATAGAATCAGCAGTAGGTAAAGGGCTGACATTTCTGAGAATTGAATACAATGCAAAGTTAATCCTTTATTAATACCTGTCAGAATTTCAACAGGCCGTTCGAAGAGAAAATTGTTTGAACTTGTGTTCCTTTGTTTAATCATGCCTCAGGCAGTGACACTCCCAGTTACTGCAGTCCTCACCCAGTGCAGACAAGACACAGAAAGCATCAGTTTAATGATTAAAATTCGACAACAGTGAAAGAAAACCATCCTGCCATCAAGTTAGGACTCGACAAATAATTTCAAAACCAAGAGGCAATTCCTAAACCGTGACGATTAATCACTTCACAGCCAAAAGCCAGGAAAGAAAGGGGGGAGATGGTGACTCCCAGCCCCGCATCAAAACACATCATTCAGTTGTTGGAGCTGCACCCATCCAGGCAAGTGGGGAGTATCCCCTCACACTCCGGACTTGTGCCCCTTAGAGTCAGGAGCAGAGTCAGTTACTGCAGAATATTTAGCTTCTTGTAACGCAGTATCATGGAATTGTTTCCTGCTAGTCCTGTAGGTTCCACTCCACTGGGGAGCTTCCTGGAGATGGGGTGGAGAGTTGTGACAAAGGACAGAGCAATGGTACAACTCTGCTTGATCCCAGTTTGCCCTTGGATTGGGTCTGTAGTGGATCATTTGGTGAGGATTACAGCTTGTGAACCAGGCTGGGATTGGTGATGAGTTTCTGCATTTATACAGTACAGCATGAGGCCTTTCAGCCCATCATGCCTGAAGTTCTGGCAAACTAATTCTAATTCCCTACACTTTCCCATATACAACAGTTCAAACTCAGCAGAGTTTGGTTTACAGGTCCATCGGTCCTGGCTGTGCCTTCAGTTCCACTGAATAGTTTGATCACTAAACGAGAGCAGTGTGAAGCTGAGGGAGTGCTGCAGCCTGAGCTGAAACAAGAAGCCACCCTGCTCTCTCAGGAGGACAGAAAGATTCTAGAGCACTGTAGGAAAAAGAAAGCAAGGAAACAGTCCTTAACGTCTGATTCTATAGAAACATATGAACAAGGTACAACGTTAGGTCACTCCACCATTAAAATAAGATCATAACCTCAACCCCACATTCCTACATATTCCCGAGAATCTTTCATGCCGTTGACACTAAAATAGGCAATACCCTGGACTGTGAGGAAAGTTCTCAGAAATTGCAGCAGGACCTTGATCAGCTGGAGAAATGGCAAATGGAGTTTAATATCGATAAGTGTGAGGTCTTGCATTTTGGAAAGTCAAATCAAGGCAGGAGTTTCATGGTGAATGGTAGGGCCTTAAGGAGTGGAGTGGAACAGAGGGACCTTGGAGTTCAGGTGCCTGGTTCTCTGAAAGTGGAGACACAGGTAAACGGGGCAGTGAAGAAAGCTTAGGAAGGTTATGTTGCAGTTGTAAAGGACGTTGGTGAGGCCACACTTGGAGTATTGTGTTCAGTTTTGGTCACCTTGTTATAGAAAGGATGTTATTAAACTGGAAAAGTGCAGAAGAAATTTACAGGGATGTTGCCAGGACTCAATGGTCTGAGTTACAGGGAGAGGTTGAAAAAGCTTGAACTTTTTTTCTTTAGAGCATTGGATTTTATAGAAGTGTGTAGCATTATGAGAGGCATGGACAGGGTGAATACACTCAGTCTTTTTGCCAGGGTTGGGGAATCAAGGACTGGAGGGGAAAGAATAAAAGGGAGCCTGAGTGGCAACTTTTTTTACACAGAGGGCGGTACGCATATGGAATGAGCTGTCGGCGGAAGTGGTTGAGGCAGGTACATTAACAACATTTAAAAGGCATTTGGACAAATACCTGGATAGGGAGGGATTAGAAGGATGTGGACCAAGTCCAGGGAAATGGGGTTAGCGGGGATGGACATTATGGTCGACATAGACCAGTATGGGCCGAAGGGCCTGTCTCCATGCTGTAGGACCCGTTGACTCTATGAGACAGTAATTTTGCCTTTTTACCATTTCTTTCCCCTTTCACCCAATTTGCTGGTATTTTTAAAGTTGTACACTCTATGCCTTCTCGGTATCATTACCTAAAGAGCTGCCTTGCAATGCTCTCATTTCTTCTTGCTCTGTTACCTATACGTCTCTCGGTCTCTCCAACGCTGTCAAGCCTTTGCTGCAGCCTTAGGTATGTGATTTCCCAGGACACTGGTACAACACAGTTCAAGTGAAACTCCTTAATACTGCAATACTAGTGCTCAATGTGGGATCTTGTAGTCGGGAAGTGGTCTGCACTTTATCCAACAACACAAATATGATTTTGGATCAGCCCTATCTAAATGTACCCCTTTTTCCTGCAGTCTGAGAATGAGTTTCATTGCGCTGTCCATTTGCTTCTTGGGGTGCTGTTCCCAGAAAGTGGCAGAAAATGCCACTGTGCAGTAAAGGAACAGCATCAGGGAAGTAACACAATGACAGAGGTACCACCTGCAGGGGAATTGTGGAAAGGTCAAAATCACTGAGCAGAGCGAGAGTTTGTACAGATTTTGCAACGTAGTCATCTCAGCTTGTCTTGCTCAATGACTCGGGCTACAAGAAGGCATTACAGCAGAGGTTTTCAACAGCAGGCCATGGCAAGCGCTTAGTCTGGGCATGTGTAATGATCAAGGATTGTGTCCCCAGGATGAGGAGAAATTGTGCACATCCCATCAAGAGGCATGGCTGTTGGTGCAGCCTGCCCAGACATGTTTCCACATTAATGTGGATCGAAGATGAATACTCCAGTAATTTCTTTTTGTTAAACCAGTAATCTCTCAGTCTTAGAATTGATTCTAAAAAGGCATGGTTAGGTTGTCGTGTACACTATTTTGCAAACCTCACTAATAAGTGTAACCACAATAAATGCAAGTCAATGTGACTTTTATGAGGAATCAATTCAGCTGAAAAGGTGGCTGTACCATGGGATTGTTTATCTCATCAAAACGTGCCTTGTTACTGAAAAGATGGGAACAACTGCATTAGAGATCCTTCATTTAGATTAGAATATTTACAGCTCATCCCCCCCGCAACCGGCTGTGTCTCTGAGAGGGGATGGGAAGAGAATCAGTAAGTGAGGATGTCACTGGATGAACAATGTAGAGGCCCGGGCGAATGCTTGGAGGACACAGCAACTGTGGAATGGAAATTTAATCAATCAATCTGGAATCGAAAACTAGTCTCAGTGATGGTGACCGGGAAATCCCTTCTCCCTTAGGGAAGGAAATCTCAACAGGTAACTCCAGATCCACAGCAATGGGGCTGGACTCATAACTGCCCTCTGGGATAGCGTCACAAACCCAATTAGGACAAGTTCAATTAGGAATGGTCAGTGCTAGCCTTGCCAGTGACACCAGAAACCCACGGGAAATACCTCAGCTGGTTTCTCAGGGGATGATCCCACACGGTAATGTCCTGATCGGAGTGCTGCCAGTATGGATCACTCAAGCAATATAGAGTCATAGAATCACAGAGATGTACAGCATGGAAACAGACCCTTCGGTCCAACCTGTCCATGCCGACCAGATATCCCAACCCAATCTAGTCCCACCTGCCAGCACCCGGCCCATATCCCTCCAAACCCTTCCTATTCATATACCCATCCAAATG
>NC_057742.1:1590584-1597890 GCF_004010195.1 Chiloscyllium plagiosum
AGTCCGCATCGGGAGCAACGGATACAATATATGATATTAGTGGATGTGCAGGTAAAACTTTGGTGGATGTGGAAAGCTCCTTTGGGGCCTTGGATGGAGGTGAGGGAGGAGGTGTGGGCGCAGGTTTTACAGTTCCTGCGGTGGCAGGGGAAAGTGCCAGGATGGGAGGGTGGGTCGTAGGGGGGCGTGGACCTGACCAGGTAGTCACGGAGGGAACGGTCTTTGCGGAAGGCGGAAAGGGGTGGGGAGGGAAATATATCCCTGATGGTGGGGTCTTTTTGGAAGTGGCGGAAATGTCGGCGGATGATTTGGTTTATGCGGAGGTTTGTAGGCAGTCGCCTGAGGCAGGAATGGAACCCCGGTCTCTGGTGCTGCGAGGCAGCAGTGCTAACCACTGAGCCACCGTGCCGCCCATAATGTGCAAAGTAGTTGCTGTGCTGCATACATTATACAAATGGATTCGGAATGACTTTGGGGTATTGCAAGCTTGCAAAAGGTACTACATGCACGCATGGTTTTCTTGGGAGTTGAGATCAATTCAGCTCTCGTTCCAACTGCTCACTGTTTACAGTCACAAGGCTCCCTCTGCTGCTTACACAGTTCAATAGCATTTGGAAAATTAAACCCATTAAGCCATTCCCTTCCCTTCCCTCAGAATGTTTAGAACAGGGAACACAAATCTTTAGTTGAGGTGAATGGCACAGAATGTTTAAGGGGAATGGGGTGATAGGCAGACCAGAGGCAGAGGCAATCACATCACAGTGGATCTGGAGTCACATGTGGACTAGAGCAGGTAAAGATGGTAAATTTTCTTCACAAACGCACTTTGGATTTTCCCCAGCAATCAGTAGTTACTTGATCATCGTTACTGAGATTAGCTTCCAATTGTAAATTTAACGATGACTAGATGAGATGAGGTCTGTGCGAGAAATCAATCACACAACACCAGGTTATAGTGTAACAGGGTTTATTTGGAAGCACTAGCTTTCGGAGCGCTGCTCCTTCATCAGGTTAACTAGTTACCTGATGAAGGAGCGCACTCTGAAAGCTGGTGCTTCCAAATAAACCTGTTGGACTATAACCTGGTGTTGTGCGATTTTTAACTCTGTATCTATTGGAGCTGTAAATACTTTCCAGCTTGCTCACCGTCTGATACAGGTATCACCTCACCCCCTGTGCTGAAAGAATGAACTTGTATATCTGGGTACTTTCAAAGTGCATGAGAGCTAATGGTTTTAGACCATGGACTAAATCAGTTACAGATGATGCCTGATGGTACTGCCCGTTCTGCAAAGGAGCTAATGAAAGGATTAAAAACATAGTGGGAGTAGTTTCCAACAAAGCCATGTAGAGGGAATAGATTTTCACAAAAATACCTGAATCCAGAGGGCAAAGCAATGTCCACAGTGAGAACAGGTGAGTAGTTTATTGATTTGATATTTCTCAATGTGGCACTTTTGCTCTTCAAACAGAGCCATTTGACTTTTATAACTAAATAGGGAGTCTTGGATGTAGGTTTGCTCGCTGAGCTGGAAGGTTCATTTCCAGACGTTTCGTCACCCTATTAGGTAACATCTTCAGTGGACCTCCAGGCGAAGCACTGCTGCTGATTCCTGCTTTCTATTTATATGTTTGGGTTTCTTTAGGTTGGTGATGACATTTCCTGTGGTGATGTCATTTCTTGTTCTTTCTCTCAGGAGGTAGTGGATAGGTCTAGCTCGATATGTTTGTTGATAGAGTTCTGGTTGGAATGCCATGACTCTGATCTCATACACGAGAGTTCCTAGAAGCATGGCATTCTAACCAGAACTCTATCAACAAACATATTGAGTTAGATCCCATTAAACACCCACTGAGGAAAAGAACAGGAAATGACATCACCAACCCAAAGAAACCCAAACATATAAATAGAAAGCAAGAATCATCAGCAGTGCTTCACCCAGAGGCCCACTGAAGATGTTACCTAGTATGGTGATGAAACGTCTGGAAATGAACCTTCCAGCTCAGCGAGCAAACCTACATCCAAAACCTCAACCTGAGCTACAAACCTTTTCAAAACCCATTTAAATAGGGTATCCCCTGATGTGCTGAGTTACATTGCAATTTTAACATAGAAAATGTCTCAGGAGTTTTCATTGGAACAGACATTGAAAAGTCAGACACCAAACCACATGAGATGGAGAGCTGAATTGGAGTATGGGACAAAGACTTTGGCTTTAAGCAGATCCTTAAATTTGAAGCATTAAATTCTCTATTTTACAGCCATTGATCTCCTTCTCAAAATCAGATCCATTTCAAAACTGAATTTGGAATTTAAAAACAAGTGGCTTTGGGTTTGGACTATATACGTGAAAGACTTAATGATAACTACGCTCAGATTTTTTTTCAGAATGCTGATTTTAACTAGAATGAGATCTGAAAACTGTAGGCCTCCTGAAGTGGCCTTAGAATTTAGGATCAGCAAGATTTTACAAAAAAAAATCAGATTAGATAAAAGCTTTTGATTTCAGGTTGAAAGAGACCAGATGTCAGATCTAAGCGTCAAATAAAGAGGCTCAGCTGCTTAGACTGAAACTAAACAAAGAGCAGTCAGGTCAAAATACAGGAGCACAAACAGAAACGGCTGGAACACTCCGGTCTGACAAGCATCTGTGCAGCGGTTACAATCGCAAGCCCAGGATGACCCTTAAAAAGCAGCATTTGCTTCAAGTCAACCTTGGGAAGCTCGATTCCCTTTAAAAAGATGAAAGTAGAAGGGATTTTGTTTTGTTGGGTGTTTGTAATCTTTTAAAGTGTGTGTTATATGTAGAAAGCTTGGTTTGTTTAATTTCTCTTTTTGCATTTGCTTCATTGAAACCAAATCTGCAGCCAGGTGTGGTTATGCCTCATTAAAAGATCACCAGGTTAAAGAGAAAGCCAAGTTTAATCTCAAGTCAGATTCCATTCCAAGGATCTTGTCCAATGGTAACATTAGCTGGGATCATAACTGGGGCTTCAATTGTAAATGTTGGATCATTAAACATCTCCTCCTTACTTTTATTTCTATGTTCACCTTCTTTCAGTTTAGCCTTACTCAAAGCTCCAAATAGTCCACTGCTTTATCGTCCATAATGAAAACATTTAGCAACATTCAAATCCTTCGAACATAGAAAAGTACAGCACAGGAACAGGCCCTTCGGCCCACCATATTCATGCTGACCACAATGCCATTCTAAACTAATCCCATCTGTCTGCACATGGTTGGTACTCCACTATTCCCTATTGCCAGTTTGTGTATAAAATGCCTGTTAAATCATTGCTATCCTATCAGCTTCGACCACCTCCCCTGGCAATGTGTTCCAGACACCTATCATCATCTACATGAAAAAAATAAACTTGCCTCACACATCTCCTTTAGATGTTTCCCATTTCACCTTAAACCCTTGTCCCCTGTTATTTGACAGCCCCCCCCCCCCCAGATAAACACTGTATACCCTATCGATGCTTCAATTTTATATACTTCACATCAGGTCACCCTTCAGCCTCCGATGCTCTAATGAAAACAATTTTGCCCAACCTCTCTTTACAGCTAATATATTCCAATACAGGCAACATCCTGGTAAACCATTTCTGCACCTTCTCTAAATACTCACATCCTTCCTATAGTGTGGCAACCAGGCCAGCACACAATATTCCAAACGTGGAGCAACTAAAGTTTTAATGTGCAGTGGGACTTGCCAACTTTTATACTCAATGCCCCAACCAATGAAGACCAGCATCCCATTCACCTTTACCACTTTCAGGGAGCTATGGACTGTCTCCTCAAGATCCCTCTGTATATCAGTGCTCCAAAGGGTCCTGCCACTTACTGTGCACTTTCCTCTTGCATCTTGGGAGGGCAAATGCATCAGCTCATTTATCTTAGAGTCATTGAGTCACAGACATGGCCAGCACAGAAACAGACCCTTCAGTCCAACTCGTCCATGCCAATCAGATGTCCTAACCTAATCTACTCTCACTTGCCAGCACTTGGCCCATATCCCTCTAAGAGCGCAGCAGGTCAGGCAGCATCCAGGGAACAGGAGAATCGACGTTTCGGGCATTAGCCCTTCTTCAGGAGAAGATTCCTTTGCAATGTAACTGAGCACATCAGGGGATACCCTATTTAGTTATAAAAGTCAGGTGGCTCTGTTTGAAGAGCAAAAGTGCCACATTGAGAAATATCAAATCAATAAACTACTCACCTGTTCTCACTGTGGACATTGCTTTGCCCTCTGGATTCAGGTATTTTTGTGAAAATCTATTCCCTCTACATGGCTTTGTTGGAAACTACTCCCACTATGTTTTTAATCCTTTCATTAGCTCCTTTGCAGAACGGGCAGTACCATCAGGCATCATCTGTAACTGATTTAGTCCATGGTCTAAAACCATTAGCTCTCATGCACTTTGAAAGTACCCAGATATACAAGTTCATTCTTTCAGCACAGGGGGTGAGGTGATACCTGTATCAGACGGTGAGCAAGCTGGAAAGTATTTACAGCTCCAATCGATACATTTGCTCAGCTCGTCCGTGCTCCTACTTATTTCTGATGATGTGGAGGCACCGGGGTGGATAGAGTTAAAAATCGCACAACACCAGTTTACAGTCCACAGGTTTATTTGGAAGCACTAGCTTTCAGAACACTGCTTCTTCATCAAGTAACCAGTTAACCTGATGAAGGAGCAGCGCTCCGAAAGCTAGTGCTTCCAAATAAACCCTGTTACACTATAACCTGATGTTGTGTGATTGATTTCTCGCACAGACCTCATCTCATCTAGTCATCGTTAAATTTGCAATTGGAAGCTAATCTCAGTAACGGTGATCAAGTAACTACTGATTGCTGGGTAAAATCCCACCCTCCAATTATCCTTGTCATTTCCTCAAAAATCTCAAATTTGAGACAAGACCTCCTCAATGAAAAACCATGTTGATTAATCCTGATAAATCTATTATTTTCCAGGGAGTAAACCCTGTTCCTGTGAATCTTCTCCAATAGCATGCTGTCATTGCAATAGGAGTGGACAAGCTAAAGCCAATTGCAAGAGGTTTAAGGGATTCCAGATTAGATTCCCTACAGATTATATTAGATTAGATTCCCAACAGTGTGCCCAACAAGCCCACACCGACCTACCGAAGAGTAACCCACCCAGACTCATTTCCCTCTAATGCACCTTACACTCTGGGCAATTTAGCATGGCCAATACACCTGAACTGCACATGTTTAAACTGTGGGAGGAAACTGGAGCACCTGGAGGAAACCCACACAGACACTGGGACAATGTGCAAACTCCACACAGACAGTCGCCTGAGGTGGGAATTGAACTTGGGTCCCTGCTGCTATGAGGCAGCAGTTGCTAACCACGGAGACACCATGCTGCACCATGGCAGGAATGTTTAAGGAACCTTCAGAACAAGGGGACATTGGGAAAGGAAGTTGGAATTGAAACTGTAGCAATAGTAGTACAAAGACACCTGTTTCCTTGGAATGTACCGAGGTGACACCAGAAAGGAGAACTCTTCCAATACTCAGAGAATCAGGTTCTGAACATTTTCTCAAAAGGGGATGCATTTCCTTATGTTTCAGACCATGGACTGAATCAGTTACAGATGATGCCTGATGGTACTGCCTGTTCTGCAAAGGAGCTAATGAAAGGATTAAAAACCATGACTTTTGTAAATGGTGGAACATAGTGGGAGCAGTTCCCAACAAAGCCATATAGAGGGAACAGATTTTCAGAAAAATAACTGAATCTAGAGAGTGGGTTAACAGCTAATGGCAGTAAACTGCAAGTTTCCAGAAGGAACACCAGATGACAGGGGGGGGGGGGGCTGCAGTCTGGAGGAAGGAAAGGGAAAAAAATAGGAGCAAGTCCAAGTCTTGATAAATTAAGGGCATGGAAGTAGAGTTAGTCCAACTGAACTCACAAATTAGGTTAAGGGGTCAGTCACAAGCAATGTATTTGCAGGCATTTAAAAAGAAATTCAAAACATGATATTTATGAAGAAAGTTTAAATAAGATACTCCCTTTTTTAATTCATTCATGGGAAGATGTCACTGTAAAAGGCAGCATTCCTTGCCCATCCCTGGTTACCCAGAGGGCAATTCCCCAATTTGAGTCAACCACATTACTGTGGATATGGTGTCACTTATAGACCAGAGAAGGATGGCAGTCTCCTTCATTAAAGCACATTTTAGTGAACCAGGCACGTATCCCTCAATAACTGGCAACAGATCACAGTCAGCAGTAGACCCTTTTAAATTCCCGATTTTCATTGAATTCAAATTCCACAATCTACCATTAATCCAGACACTCTGGTGATAATACCACTAGACCCCTGCTTCCCCATAACTAATGAAAACCACAATTCTGCAAACATGGTAACTAGTCAGAGAACTATTCAAAATTACTAAAGATTAAGGCTAAAGAAACAGAAGAAAAAGATTCTAATTTCAGTTCTGTAAAGATCTGACTTTGTACAAAGTGACTTTGAACTCAAGTTCAAAACCATATTTACAAAAGAAAATATTTTCAGCTAAATAACAAATAAGCCACCTGGAGAGATTAAGGTATTTGCTGCTCAGGTTTCTATAGGCATTTAAGAAAACAAATTGACAAAGTAACCATTGGGTCCTATAGAAATGTAGTCTGGGACTTAATGGAAGAGATATAGCAGATTAATTAAAAGGTATTTTGCATCGGACTGCACTACTTGACCTTACCCCATCCCAAAAACAGGAAATGGGAGGAAGGGGGGGAAAACTAAAAAAAATTACAACCAGCACAGAAGTGGTAAATTGTTAAAAAAAAAGGACAATTGCATCATGCCAAAATTAAAAGTTGAACCCATTTCATTTCAGACAAACCGCTTCTATTGGCAGAAGGGTTTTAAAGATATTTCTAAATCAACTTATTCAAAGATAAGCCCTTCAGGAATGAGGAGGGTGTGCCAAGCAGGCTAAGAAAAAAAGATAGGGAAGAGGGACTTGGGGGAACTGGCATTGGGAATGCGATAGGTGGAAGGAGGTTAAGGTGAGGGGGTGGGGGCGGAGAGGTCGGGAAGATTTCAGGTCAAGAAGGCGGTGCTGAGTCAGAGGGTTGGGGACTGAGATAAGGTGGGGGGAGGGGAAATGAGGTCCACACCCCCACCAACTCAACCTCCACTCCCGGCACCTTCCCCTGCAACTGCAAGAAATGCAAAACTTGTGCCCACACCTCCCCCCTTACTTCCCTCCAAGGCCCCAAGGGATCCTTCCATATCCGTCACAAATTCATCTGCACCTCCACA
>NC_057742.1:1598082-1626185 GCF_004010195.1 Chiloscyllium plagiosum
CTCCGGCCTATCACCCTCACCTTAACCTCCTTCCACCTATCGCATTCCCAACGCCCCTCCCCCAAGTCCCTCCTCCCTACCTTTTATCTTAGCCTGCTTGGCACAGCTCCCTCATTCCTGAAGAAGGCCTTATGCCCGAAATGTCGATTCTCGTGCTCCTTGGATGCTGCCTGACCTGCTGCGTTTTTCCAGCAACAAATTTTTCAGCTGAGCTCCAGCATCTGCAGTCCTCACTTTCTCCTAGAAGATTTCTGGAGCAGGTAGGGACACCACCACTGCACATTAGGAGACCCATCCATTTTAATTGATTCATATCCAGCCTACCCAGAAACCTCTTAATTGGTTTCTGACAAACAGCTGGAAGAACAAAGCTTGCAAGGAACCAGTTTGACATTTGACAACTGCAGGTATAAACGACCCAGGCATAGCCTACAGAGTGTGGTGCTGGAAAAGTACAGCTGGTCAGATAGCAGGAGAGTTAATGTCTTGAGCATAAGCTATTCATCAGGAAGGTAGGCTATGCTTTTCCAGTGCCACACTTTTTGACACTGATCTCCTGCATCTGCAGTCCTCACTTTCTCCTGGGTGCAGACAGGACACCGATTGACAAAAACTAGACAACTGCAGGTACTAGGAATGAGAAAGAATTCATGTTTAAGGCTGAGTGGCCCTTCAGAACACTTGCTAGATCGGCTAAGGCTCTTTAGTTAGTTCAGTTTTTATTTCAGGTTGAGAAATGAATTTACACCAATGGGGGTCAGGAATGAAGTCACATGTTCAGATTTCAGGTGAAGACAGAGGGTCAAATAGCCTGCAGCACCTATTTATGGCCTTGGGATAGGGCCTTTCTGCCAGAGGCCTGACATCTGACAAGATTCAAACATGCTATGTAGGGAGAAGTAAAATTAAACAAAAAAAAAAATCACCTGAGGGACAAAGCACAAAGGGTAGCTTTTACTGCGTTGTCTTTAGAATAAAGCCATTGCATTTGGCCTATGGCTAGGAAGGATGAATCCATTGTGGATGGTGGTGAAATGAAGGAGGGTAAGAGCAGGAGCAAACATCCCAGGGTAGCTGGTGGTCAGGTCAAGCCCAGCAGGGCTGAGTTAAGATGCTTACAGACCGGTGTTAAACAGTTTACAGTTCTAACAAGTCAGTTATGAGCCTCCTGGCTTGGCACAGCTGCCACCTGGTATGGTGCCAGTGCCATGGTGACCAGGGACTGGTACAGACTGGAAGCTAGGTGCCATAGGTTTGTGCTATAGACTATATTTCAGTAAAGCTGAATAAGTTATTTCTCTAATTGTCTGAGATCTTGTAACTAAAGCAGCTGTACCTAGGTACTTTTGCCAATTAGTGCTGACTTGGGTACAGTGTCAAAGCTTCACTGTACTCTGTACATGCAAGGCTATTCTGACATAGAAAATTATTTCTCAGCTTTGTACCCAAGATGGCACCAAGTGGCAACGTGTGCTCCTGTGGGTACATGTGACAATAAGCAAGACAAGACCCAGCCCTAGAAATTTCTAGTGAAGCAATAACTTTGAAAAGGAGAGTCAGAGAGGGAGCTGTTTGCAATGTTTTGGTGGCGAGTAGGAACCTGATCAGATAGTCACTTAGAAATTATCAAATTAGTCTGTATTGCCTGCCAAGGGGTTAACACACCACTGATGGCAGTAGATTAGCCTAAATTGGACCTAGGAGAAAGCTGGGTGAATCTAAACCCAACATTGAAGAAACACTGAGCAAGTGTTCCAAAGCAATTTACAATAGAAGTCTTCCAAAACTATACCACCTACTTTAAGTCGACATTATTCAAAGCTGTTCACCCTCTACGTAAAGATGCACTTTGCAAGAGGGTATAGAGGGCACTGGATCCCATAGACAATGGGAATTATCCACTCAGCATTACTTATTGAGGACTACACCTTATATTACAAGATATTCACTCAGGTAATGAATTTCCTCATGTACACCAATTGTTTGTAAGGAGGCTAGACATTTGTCAGAACAAGTTTCTCAAGTGGGTTTTATTATACATTATACAAAGAGAGGTACAAAGAGTTCTAACATGTGCTTTTTAAGAAAAAGCACAAACATTACAAACCATGTTTAAAAAACCTTAACTGGGACAAAAGCAAATGTCTCAAAGATCTTGCTGCAGGAGCTGGAAGATTGTGAACTGCTCATTGAGAGAGAGTTAGATGCCATACAGGCTTCCCATTACAAGAGAATACAGCCCAGAAGCCAGAACCTGTGATCTAGCTGTAGTGCAGAGGAAGTGAATTAAAACCCATGAACCTTGAGTTGTTCTTCTTTAACAATGCCAACCTGCAAACCAAACAAGAACACTTAGTACAAAACACTGGCTGTCTTTACTGATGTCATACATGTTCAGGAAAGTGATGACAGGACCATGGTGATACATATGCCACCCACAGTCCTGGTATAAGTCACAGTAGAATTATGATAAGTTAGTCTACTCTTTCAAGGAGGTGGATACTTGACAAATCCAGTATTTACTATCCATTCCCAATTATCCCTCTAGTGAAATGGCTTGGACTCATTTGAGAGAGCGATTGCAAGTCACTGACTGGATTCAGATTTACACCTGACAGCAACATCACCACACAGAGGCAGCAGAGCTGGGCTGCAGCAGGTGTTTGCACTAGATGTGATGAGTATTCAAGGAAACTTAAATCTAAAAAAAAAGGGAAGTCATGGGAAAATAGCTCACCAAAATATGCAAGTCATTGACAGTCCCAGTGTCTATGGTGACCATGTGTGCAGGAATTCTTAGCTGTAGCCGCAGCCTAACCAGGAGCTGTCCCTTTTATGATAACATTTTGAATACTGCTGGGGAGGTGACCACCTCAGGATAGCAACAGGAGGCGGGTCCGTGGCATTAGAAGAAGCTTGGACTCTTCTTCCTCTTGCACCAAAGGAAAAAAGTAGTGACAGGGAATTAGTTAGTATGGGAACAGACAGGATTCCTGCATTTACAAAAAAAAGCGTGCAGGTTAGGTGAACTGGCCACGCTAAATTGCCCATAGTGTTAGGTGAAGGGGTAAATGTAGTGGAATGGGTCTGGGTGGGTTGCTCTTCGGAGGGTCGGTGTGGACTTGTTGGGCTGAAGGGCCTGTTTCCACACTGTATGGAATCTAAAAAAAAACTCCAGGATAGCTTGTTGCCTCCTGGTGCTACTGTCAAGGATCCCTCAGCATCAAGAAGAAAAAAAAAGACTGCAAAATTTCCAAGGAATAAAAATATGCCTTCAAGAGCTTCTACAAGTATTAAACAGAGGACTGCCTGAAGAAGAGTGCAGGCTCCCATCAATGGGGAAGGTGGACAAATCCTCAATACTAAAGGATAGTCCAGGAAATACTGGATGTTAGTGGTCACTTCCCAAAATTCTAAAGAATCTGCAGCAATCCTTACAGATTGGAGGCAGTGGAACCCATTATAACTCAGAATAGGAGCAGTCGATAATGGCTTTTTTGATACACTAGCTACTTACATCAAATTGTAAAAGTAAAGCAGAGATTGGGGTAATATCCTGCCATGGATTGAGAACTGGTTGACAAATATGTCATTCTGGGTGGCAGGCAATGAGTGAGGTACCCCAAAGATCAATGTGGGCCCGAACTATTCATGTACATCAGTAACAAAGCAAATCCAACTGTTTCAAGTTTGATGACAAAACTACATGGATATAGCGTAACATCTAAAAACAGTGCAGTTTTAGTCAATAAGAGATGGGGTATATGGAGTTCAGAGTGTCATTCTTACTGTGTTTACACAAACCCTTGGTGGCACCACACTGAGATAAACATGAAGTTTTGGTTCCTTGCCAAAAAAAAAAGGCAGGAGAGGTGTCAGTGTTGGACTGGGGTGGACAAAGTTTACAACAAAAAACAAAAAATTCACAACACCAGGTTGTAGTCCAACAGGTTTATTTGGAAGCACCAGCTTTCCGAGTGCTGCTTCTTCATCAGGTCAGTACTGACTGGGCCAGTACTTCACCGTCCTGGAGAATCTCCACTACAGGTCACGTAGCATAGGGAGGGGAGATCCAGAATTTTAACCTAGTGACGGTTAATAGCAATAGAGATCCAGGCCAGGTGGTGTAAAGCTTGAAGGAAACTTCGGTGTTCCCATGAATGTGTCCTGGTCTTTTAGCTGAGATTGAGAGTTTGCAAGATGCTGTCAAAGGAATCAGAGTTGCTGCAGCCCACTTGTTGCCAGTGTATTGGTGGAGGGAGTAAATACTGAAGGTGATGGATGCAGTACCACTTAGGACTGCTTTCACCTGGATGGTGAAAAGCACCAGCTCAGTGGAGCATTGGTGTGGACTTCACTGGCCTGCTTCCACATTGTAGGGATTTTGTGATATCCTAAAATTAATCCAGTCCCATTTGCCAGCACTTGGCCCACATCACTCTAAACCCTTCCTATTCATATACCCATCCAGATGCTTTTTAAATGCAGTAATTGTACCAGCCTCCATCACTTCCTCTGGCAGCTCATTCTGTATACATACCATCCTCTGGACCTCAGGTCCCTTTCAAGTCTTTCCCCTCACCCTAAGCCTCTGCCCTATTTCTGGACTCCCCATCCCAGGGAAAAGACTTGGGCATTTATCTTTTCCATGCCCCTCCTGCTTTATAAACCTTCAAGGTCACACCTCAGCCTCTGAGGCTCCAGCAAAAACAGCCCCAGCCTATTTAGCCTCTCCATGTCCTCCATACTCGTGTGCCAAAGTTGACCCCCAAGGCTTGATGACAAAGGTAGTGAGGTATGCTAGGCCAGGAGGTTAGGGGATTGTAGTTGAGCAATTGTGATGGGCCACAGCACCTCAAATACAACTCCAGTCTCAGTTTGCAGTTTCATTTAATGTGGTCACATGCATTTCTTGTGCTAAGAGTCATGTGACTACATCTGCATTTGTACAGTAAGGCTAAGGCTACCCTCGTTAGTTCCCACATGCCATGGGTCCAATTAAGCAGTGATGTCCTTTAGCACTAGTTCAGTTTGTTGCCGTACCACCAAGCACTCTGCATGGTACTGAAGCCCTAACCAGAGTATATTGCCAGAGGGATAACACTACCTTCCTCAACAGATATTAGGATGTTCTCCATTACAGCTATGACATGTACACAAGGATTCAGATTTATAAAAAAAAAATTACTTAGTGTGGAAACAGGCCCTTCAGCCCAACAAGTCCACACTGACCCTCCGAAGAGCAACCCACCCAGACCCATTCCCCTACATTTACCCCTTCACCTAACACCATGGGCAATTTAGCACGGCCAATTCATCTAGCCTGCACATTTTTTTTGGACTGTGGGAGGAAATCGGAGCACCCGGAGGAAACCCACGCAGACACAGGGAGAATGTGCAAACTCCACACAGACAGTTGCCCAAGGCGGGAATTGAACCCGGGTCTCTGGCACTGAGGCAGCAGTGCTAACCACTGTGCCACCATACCACCCATAAGGATTCAGCAGAGAAATGGCAGGAAAACCCTCACTACCATCACTCATGTAGCAGGAAAACCCTCAATATAAGAATGTAAAGACTGAACAGAATCAATGATAATAGATAATGAGACCCCTCTCATAATCCAGTCATGAGGCACTAAAACCTACCTCAATCAGGAACTTGCAGATGTTCTTGCGCTGGTCCCCTTGAAGTTGGATGACCTCACCGTATTCTGGATGTTCAATTACAGTACCATTACAGGCAAATTGCTACATGGAAAAATATTCATGTATTTAGTTATCTAATCCTTTAGAATTTGTGCCCTCTTCAAGTATTAGAGGACCCATTTACCAAAATGGACATTAGATACAGTGCAGACATCAGAGCATGGTTGAGAAAAATGAGCTGCTGCCACTTGAAACAGCCCAAGCAACTCCACAAAACAACTGTCAAACTGCAGCATCCTCACCTTTTTGAAGTGCTTGACAAGCTTCTTTTTGTCATATTCATCAGCAATCCCCTGGACGGTAGTGAGGGTTTTCCTGCCGTTTCTCTGCTGAATCCTTATGTGTATGTAATCCTCAGTCCCAGAAGGGAGGAGATCATCACCCTTAAGTGCATCAGCAAAGGGGTCTGCAACATTGAAGGAGCCAGGTTACTATGGAGGGTGTTGGAGTTGTAATGGGAACAGCTAAGTTTTAACAGATCAAATGGGATTCAGTAAAGACAAGGGCACAGACAAGCAATAAACAAAAGCAAGAAAATGCAAAATACAGTAGGAACCGGAAATCTGAAAGAGCCACTTCAGGGAAAGATATTTCCATCATTTCCTTAAATTGTAGCTTATTGCATAAACCTGGAAGACAATACAAGCACAAGCATGGCCCCGCCCCTGACCCCGCCCCTGACCCCGCCCACTCTCCGCCCTGACCCCGCCCACTCTCCGCCCCGTCCACGGTCCTGACCCCGCCCACTCTCCGCCCCCGTCCACGGTCCTGACCCCGCCCACTCTCCGCCCCCGTCCACGGTCCTGACCCCGCCCACTCTCCGCCCCCGTCCACGGTCCTGACCCCGCCCACTCTCCGCCCCCGTCCACGGTCCTGACCCCGCCCACTCTCCGCCCCCGTCCACGGTCCTGACCCCGCCCACTCTCCGCCCCCGTCCACGGTCCTGACCCCGCCCACTCTCCGCCCCCGTCCACGGTCCTGACCCCGCCCACTCTCCGCCCCCGTCCACGGTCCTGACCCCGCCCACTCTCCGCCCCCGTCCACGGTCCTGACCCCGCCCACTCTCCGCCCCCGTCCACGGTCCTGACCCCGCCCACTCTCCGCCCCCGTCCACGGTCCTGACCCCGCCCACTCTCCGCCCCCGTCCACGGTCCTGACCCCGCCCACTCTCCGCCCCCGTCCACGGTCCTGACCCCGCCCACTCTCCGCCCCCGTCCACGGTCCTGACCCCGCCCACTCTCCGCCCCCGTCCACGGTCCTGACCCCGCCCACTCTCCGCCCCCGTCCACGGTCCTGACCCCGCCCACTCTCCGCCCCCGTCCACGGTCCTGACCCCGCCCACTCTCCGCCCCCGTCCACGGTCCTGACCCCGCCCACTCTCCGCCCCCGTCCACGGTCCTGACCCCGCCCACTCTCCGCCCCCGTCCACGGTCCTGACCCCGCCCACTCTCCGCCCCCGTCCACGGTCCTGACCCCGCCCACTCTCCGCCCCCGTCCACGGTCCTGACCCCGCCCACTCTCCGCCCCCGTCCACGGTCCTGACCCCGCCCACTCTCCGCCCCCGTCCACGGTCCTGACCCCGCCCACTCTCCGCCCCCGTCCACGGTCCTGACCCCGCCCACTCTCCGCCCCCGTCCACGGTCCTGACCCCGCCCACTCTCCGCCCCCGTCCACGGTCCTGACCCCGCCCACTCTCCGCCCCCGTCCACGGTCCTGACCCCGCCCACTCTCCGCCCCCGTCCACGGTCCTGACCCCGCCCACTCTCCGCCCCCGTCCACGGTCCTGACCCCGCCCACTCTCCGCCCCCGTCCACGGTCCTGACCCCGCCCACTCTCCGCCCCCGTCCACGGTCCTGACCCCGCCCACTCTCCGCCCCCGTCCACGGTCCTGACCCCGCCCACTCTCCGCCCCCGTCCACGGTCCTGACCCCGCCCACTCTCCGCCCCCGTCCACGGTCCTGACCCCGCCCACTCTCCGCCCCCGTCCACGGTCCTGACCCCGCCCACTCTCCGCCCCCGTCCACGGTCCTGACCCCGCCCACTCTCCGCCCCCGTCCACGGTCCTGACCCCGCCCACTCTCCGCCCCCGTCCACGGTCCTGACCCCGCCCACTCTCCGCCCCCGTCCACGGTCCTGACCCCGCCCACTCTCCGCCCCCGTCCACGGTCCTGACCCCGCCCACTCTCCGCCCCCGTCCACGGTCCTGACCCCGCCCACTCTCCGCCCCCGTCCACGGTCCTGACCCCGCCCACTCTCCGCCCCCGTCCACGGTCCTGACCCCGCCCACTCTCCGCCCCCGTCCACGGTCCTGACCCCGCCCACTCTCCGCCCCCGTCCACGGTCCTGACCCCGCCCACTCTCCGCCCCCGTCCACGGTCCTGACCCCGCCCACTCTCCGCCCCCGTCCACGGTCCTGACCCCGCCCACTCTCCGCCCCCGTCCACGGTCCTGACCCCGCCCACTCTCCGCCCCCGTCCACGGTCCTGACCCCGCCCACTCTCCGCCCCCGTCCACGGTCCTGACCCCGCCCACTCTCCGCCCCCGTCCACGGTCCTGACCCCGCCCACTCTCCGCCCCCGTCCACGGTCCTGACCCCGCCCACTCTCCGCCCCCGTCCACGGTCCTGACCCCGCCCACTCTCCGCCCCCGTCCACGGTCCTGACCCCGCCCACTCTCCGCCCCCGTCCACGGTCCTGACCCCGCCCACTCTCCGCCCCCGTCCACGGTCCTGACCCCGCCCACTCTCCGCCCCCGTCCACGGTCCTGACCCCGCCCACTCTCCGCCCCCGTCCACGGTCCTGACCCCGCCCACTCTCCGCCCCCGTCCACGGTCCTGACCCCGCCCACTCTCCGCCCCCGTCCACGGTCCTGACCCCGCCCACTCTCCGCCCCCGTCCACGGTCCTGACCCCGCCCACTCTCCGCCCCCGTCCACGGTCCTGACCCCGCCCACTCTCCGCCCCCGTCCACGGTCCTGACCCCGCCCACTCTCCGCCCCCGTCCACGGTCCTGACCCCGCCCACTCTCCGCCCCCGTCCACGGTCCTGACCCCGCCCACTCTCCGCCCCCGTCCACGGTCCTGACCCCGCCCACTCTCCGCCCCCGTCCACGGTCCTGACCCCGCCCACTCTCCGCCCCCGTCCACGGTCCTGACCCCGCCCACTCTCCGCCCCCGTCCACGGTCCTGACCCCGCCCACTCTCCGCCCCCGTCCACGGTCCTGACCCCGCCCACTCTCCGCCCCCGTCCACGGTCCTGACCCCGCCCACTCTCCGCCCCCGTCCACGGTCCTGACCCCGCCCACTCTCCGCCCCCGTCCACGGTCCTGACCCCGCCCACTCTCCGCCCCCGTCCACGGTCCTGACCCCGCCCACTCTCCGCCCCCGTCCACGGTCCTGACCCCGCCCACTCTCCGCCCCCGTCCACGGTCCTGACCCCGCCCACTCTCCGCCCCCGTCCACGGTCCTGACCCCGCCCACTCTCCGCCCCCGTCCACGGTCCTGACCCCGCCCACTCTCCGCCCCCGTCCACGGTCCTGACCCCGCCCACTCTCCGCCCCCGTCCACGGTCCTGACCCCGCCCACTCTCCGCCCCCGTCCACGGTCCTGACCCCGCCCACTCTCCGCCCCCGTCCACGGTCCTGACCCCGCCCACTCTCCGCCCCCGTCCACGGTCCTGACCCCGCCCACTCTCCGCCCCCGTCCACGGTCCTGACCCCGCCCACTCTCCGCCCCCGTCCACGGTCCTGACCCCGCCCACTCTCCGCCCCCGTCCACGGTCCTGACCCCGCCCACTCTCCGCCCCCGTCCACGGTCCTGACCCCGCCCACTCTCCGCCCCCGTCCACGGTCCTGACCCCGCCCACTCTCCGCCCCCGTCCACGGTCCTGACCCCGCCCACTCTCCGCCCCCGTCCACGGTCCTGACCCCGCCCACTCTCCGCCCCCGTCCACGGTGGGCATTGGGCTGTGGGCACTGGGCTGTGGGCATTGGGCACTGGGCTGTGGGCATTGGGCTGTAGGCAGTGGGCTGTAGGCAGTGGGCATTGGGTAGTGGGCTTTGGGCAGTGGGCATTGGGCTGTGTGCATTGGGCTGTGGGCATTGGGCACTGGGCAGTAGGTATTGGGCAGTGTGCATTGGGCAGTGAGCATTGGGCTGTGGGCATTGGGCAGTGGGCTGTGGGCAGTGGGCTTTGGGTAGAGGGCATTGAGCAGTGGGCATTGGGCAGTGTGCTGTGGGCACTGGGCATTGGGCACCAACCAACCCTACCACCCCATGGCTGAATACTTCAACTGCCCCTCCCACTCCGTCAAGGACATTCAGGTCCTGGGCCTTCTCCACCACCCAACACCTGGAGGAGGAACACCTCATATTCTGCCCTGGGACCCTGCAACCACACAGGATAAGTGTGGATTTCAACAGCTTCCTCATTTCCCTTCCCCCAACATTATCTCAATCCCAAGCCTCCAATTCAACACCGCCCTCCAGACTCGTCCATCACTCCCCTCTCTGACCTTTCACCTTCTCCCTCACCTTCATCTACCTATCGCTTTCCCAGCTACCTCCCCCCAACCCCACACCCCTCTCCCATTTATCTCTCAGCCCCGACTCACAAACCTCATTCCTGATGAAGGGCTTATGCCTGAACATCGATTCTCCTGCTCCTCAGATGCTACCTGATCTGCTGTGCTTTTCCAGCACCACACTCTCAACCCCTGGGCGGCTCCAGTTAGTGAGGATGAAATATTGTCCCCAATCTTCACTGATTGTGGCCTGTGGGTCAGGAAACTGAGGATCCAGTTACAGTGAGTGGGGCTTAGTCCGAGATCACTAAGTTTAGTAATCAGTCTCGGGGGGGATAATAGTGTTGAAGGCTGAAAACTGTAGTCAATGAGTAGGATTCCTACATAGCTGTTCTTGGTGTCAAGATGTTCTAGGGAGGAGTGAAGGGCAAGTGATATGGCATCTGACATGGATCTGTTGGTCCGATAGGCAAATTGGAGTGGGTCAAGAGTAGTGGGGAGGCTGGTGTTGATTAAAGGCCATGACCAGCCTTTCAAGCACTTTATAACCGCCGAAGTTAGGGCCACTGGGTGGTAGTCATTGAGACATGCTGCATGAGCCTTCTTAGGCACAGGGATGATGTTGGCCCTCTTGAAACAGGCAGGGACAGTGGCCTGCTACAGGGAGAGGTTGAAGATGTCCAAGAAAACCTCTGCCAGTTGGTCTGCACATGCTCTGAGTGCACGGCCTGGTACTCCGTCTGGTCCCATCATTTTCCTTGGATTCACAAGAAGGAAAACTGATCTGATGTGGAGGACACTGGAGCAGGTGTAGAAAATATCAACAAGGATGATGCCAAGACTATATTTGTAAACATTTCAGGAAAGGATTGGTAAGAAAAAAAAGAGCTGTGGTGGAGTGGATTCAATGGGCCGAATGGCCTACTTCCATTCCTATGTCTTATGGTCTTATGGACCTCTGATGCAGTGTCTGTTGGGATAGTTTTGTTAGGACTTAAGTGTAGAATAGGTGTCACTTAGAATAGGTATTAACTCCGCTGAAATTCTGATCAAAGCGAGCATAGAAGCCACTGTGACGATCTGGGAGGGATGTGTCATCATCTCCTATCATGTACCGTCTCTTTTTAGAACCTGTGATGTCATTCAGTCCTTGCCATAGTCGTCGGGTATCTGTCTGGGTCTCTAGTTCAATGTTCTATCATGTTATCAATGCTGTTAAATGGTGGTATGCATCATCCTGGACCAGGACATTGGTCTTCTCGGTGCTGATGTGTGGAACCCTCTCATAAAATCTGTTTCAATGGGATTTCTACTGGAATGCTCACCTTGGAACTGGATCAAAAGCAATGTCTCTCTGTGCCAAGTCTAACAATCAAGATCAGCTGCAGGTTGTGACTTGAACCTTGTGGAGAATTACAGAAGGAGCAACTTCAAACCAGGGGCCTTTGCTCATTTTCCTTTGATAGAGAACGTTGTCGGAAACGTCCGATTCCAAAGGATTACAGGCAGAACTCACAGCAAGCCAACACACAACTCCTAACCACTAAAACCATCCCCCCCACCTCCCCCACCTCTCTCTCTCTCTCTCTAACCCAGGAATTACTGGAAAGTGCTCAGTAGCAGGAACCCTCACTGATTTAGCATCCCCTCGTACTTGTTTTCTGTCTCTACCCAAGGATCACCGGACAGTCACCGATACCAGGACTTTAAAATGTGGGATAAAGAGAATCTATCATTTACGTTCTTTGAGATTAAATCTTACACAGTGAAAGATAAGTTCCCCAATCTGTAAATTAATAATGTTGATTCATAAACATCAACTAATGTTAGAAAATTAAAACATGAAATCGAGATATTATTTTAGTGTAATTGAAGCCAGCTCAAGATTTGTTGTGAACAAGAACCTGTTAAAGATGATGGGGGAAGGGGAGGAAAGATGAGATTTTGCTGACACAGATGATTTTAAAATTGCATGCTTCATTTTCTGCTTTAACAGAATGCAAACTTCAAAGATGTTTTTGTCAACACACAAGACATAACACAATCCCTAGGTCCTACGCAATTATTGGACGGGATTACTGAGAAAGGATTTATATTTGTACTTCAGGCATCCTGCCAATAAACACAGCAGCAAAACAGCCCGTCGCACCCACAGATTAGAGACCACAGAACCCACCAACTACCTCATTCTCGTCCAGACCTGATTCCTCAATTGATTTACATCTGATTTTTCAAAACTCAAAGTTTAACTACGTGTGTAATCTGTACCCTGAATAAACACAGATTCTGTGCAGTTAACACAGTGAGTGACCCTTACCTGCTGATTAAACACTGTCTCTGTACAGTTACACAGTGAGTGACACTTACCCTGCTGAATAAACACTGACTCTGTACAGTTACATAGTGAGTGACACTTACACTGCTGAATAAACACTGACTCTGTACAGTTACACAGTGAGTGACCCTTACCCTGCTGAATAAACACTGACTCTGTACAGTTACACTGCGAGTGACCCTTACCCTGCTAAATAAACACTGACTCTGTACAGTTATACAGCGAGTGACCCTTACCCTGCTGATTAAACACTGACTCTGTACAGTTAGACAGCGAGTGACCCTTACCCTGCTGAATAAACACTGTCTGGGACGGTAATTGGCCGGGTTAGATTTGTTCTGCTTTTCATATACAGGATGGGCAATTTTCCACATTGTCGGGTAGATGCCAGTGTTGGAACTGTACTGGAACAGCTTAGGTCGGGTGGCAGCACGTTCTGGAGCACCTGTCTTCAGTCCTATTGCCGGAATGTTCTCAGGGGCCATTGCCTTTGCAGTATCCAGTGCCTCCAGCCGTTTTTTGATATCACGTGGAGTGAATCGAATTGGCTGGAGCCTGGTATCGGCGATACTGGGGACTGCTGGAGGAGGCAGAGATGAATCATCCACTCAGCACTTCTGGCTGAAGATTGCTGTGAAAGCTTCAGCCTTATCTTCAGCCTGATGTGCTGGGCTCCTCCGTCATTGAGGATGGGGGTATTTGTGGAGACTCCTCCCCCAGTGAGTTGTTTAATTATCCACCACCATTCACGTCTGGATGTGGCAGGACTGCAGAGCTTAGATCTGACCCATTGGCTAAGGGCTCACCTTAGCTCTGTCTGACAGTTGCTGCTTATGCTGTTTGGCAAGTTGTCCTGTTTGGTAGCTTTACCAGTTTGACACCTCACCTTCAGGTCTGCCTGGTGCTGCTCCTGCCATGCCCTCCTGCCCTCTCCATTGAACCAGGGTTGATCCCCTGGTAATGGGTGAGTGGGGGATATGCCGGGCCATGAGATTACAGATTGTGCTGGAGTACAGACCTGCTGCTGTTGATGGCCCACAGCGCCTCATGGATGCCCAGTCTTGAGTTGCTGGATCGGTTTGAAGTCTATCCCATTGCGCACAGTGACAGTGCCACACAAGACGATGGAGGGTATTCTCAATGTGAAGGTAGGACTTTGTCTCCACAAGGTCTGTGCGGTGGTCACTCTTACCGATACTGTCATGGACAGATACATCTGCAGCTGGCAGATTGGTAAGGATGAGGTCAGGGATGTTTTTCCCTCTTGTTGGTTCCCTCACTACCTGCCGCAGACCCAGTCTGGCAGCGATGTCCTTTAGGACCCAACCAGCTCGATCAGTAATACTGCTGCCGAGCTACACTTGGTGGTGGGACAGTGAAATCCCCCAGCCAGAGGGCATTCTGTGCCCCTGCCATCCTCAGTGCTTCCTCCAAGTGTTGTTCTACATGGAGGAGGATTGATTCATCAGCCAAGGGAGGAAGGTACGTGGTAATCAGCAGGAGGTTTCCTCGCCCATGTTTAACCTGAAGCCACGAGAATTCATGAGGTCCAGAGTCAATATTGAGGACTCCCAGGGCAACTCTTCCCTGACTGTATCCCACTGTGCACTACCTCTGCTGGGTCTGTGCTGCCGATGGGACAGGACATATCCAGGGATGGTGATGGTGGGGTCTGGGACATTGTCTGGAAGAAGATGATTCTGTAATTGTGACTATTTCAGGCTATTGCTTGGCTAGTCTGTAGGACAGCTCTCCCAGTTTTGGCACTAATCCCGGATGTTGGTGAGGAGGACATTGCAGGGTCGACAGGGCTGTTTCTGCCGTTATCTTTTCCAGTGCCTGGGTCGATGCCCGGTGATCCACCCAGTTTCATTTCTTTGAAATTTTGTAGCAATTGGTACAACTGAGTGCCTTGCTAGACCATTTCAGAGGGCAATTGAGAGTCAACTCCATTGGTGTGGGTCTGGAGTCACATGTAAGCCTGACCAGATGAGGATGGCAGATTTCTTTCCCTGAAGGACATTAGTGAACCAGTTGGAGTTTTCCGATAATTGGCAATTCTTAATTCTGGTTTATTTTGTATTTTTTTTAAATTGAATTCAAATTCCACCATCTGCCCTGGTGGGATTCGACCCTGGGTCCCCAGGACATTACCTGGGCCTCTGGATTAGTAGTTTATAGGGCGACCCCCATATCCGTGGAATCGTTTTCTGCGGTTTCAGTTATCTGCAGTTTACTGCAGCTGGAACATATTATAGGGAACGTTCCGGAACCAGGGACCAGGAGGCGGCTGGAAGGTAAGTTTCCCATTTAACTGAATGGATTCACTCCTTTCCGCTGTGTTGGGTTTGCACAGTGGGTTTATGACTGTATCCCCCGTGGGTACAGGGGGTCTATTGTAATCCCACTAGGCCATTGCCTTCTGCTCCAATGTTTATCAGGTTGGAATAGCTACGTTGCTTCACATTGTACCAAGCGTTTGTTCACAATATTTGTACTGAGGCCGTTATTGCAGTCTTCCTTGTTCTCAGCGTTTCGTTAAGATCCCTCAGTCTACATCTCAGTGTCCTTGTTTCCTCCCACCTGTTGAATTTCTGCCTCTAGCTTCTCTATGACAAGACCCTCCACACTTGCTTCCCAATGGTCAAACGTGCATATCTTTAATTCCCAAACCGTAATTAGCAACCATTCAGATTCCTGATCTTGCACTCTTCGTCAAACACACCCCTCTGTCTTTCTGTCCACTTACAGAGTTAGTTACCAGCAGCTTTTAGGGATGAGATATCAGCGTGCAGGAGCTTGACCATTCAAATCTATCAAATCCTAATGGAACACTCAGTATGAGTGTTCACTATGACATCCTAATGAATCTCTCAGTACTCTTTATTAAATGGATGGTTAGGTCATTATCAACCTTGCTTTTTGTGGAATCATGCGGTATACAAATTTGTTTTATTCATTCATGGAATGTGGGCGTCACTGGCTGACCCCAACATTTATTGCCCATCCCTAGTTGCCCCTTGAGAAGGTGGAGGTGAGCTGTATTCTTGAACCGCTGCAGTCCATGTGCTGTAGGTAGACCCATAATGTCTCTGAGGGAGGGAATTCCAGGATTCTGACCCAGCAACACTGAAGGAACAGCGATATATTTCCAAATCAGGATGGGGAGTAGCTCGGAAGGGAATTTGCAGGGGGTGGTGTTCCCATGTATCTGCTGCCCTTATCTTTCTAGATGGAGCTGGTCATGGGTTTGGAAGGTCTAAGGGCCTAAGGACATTTCCGATTGTAGCAGATTACCCTTTAAAGGTGCATCACTGGTTGTGAAATCTGCAGGACCAACACATTCCCAGTGGTCAAAGTTCGATTTTGCTGAAGCTCCTCGATGCTGCCTGAATTGCTGTGCTCTTCCAGCACCATTGATCCAGAATCTGGTTTCCAGCATCTGCAGTCATTGTTTTTACAAAGTTAAAAATCACACAACATCAGGTTATAGTCCAACAAGTTTATTGCAAGTACAAGTCTTCAGAGTGCTGCTCCTTCATCAAATAACTAGTGGGGCAAGATCATAGGACACAGAATTTATAGTAACAAAATCACAGTGTCACACAACTGATGCAATGTATTGAACACACACACACAAACAGTCTTTCTCTCCCTCACATGCACATACACACACTTAGAAATCTATGGGGATGAATTTACATTTGCAGATTCTATTTGCAGATACATTCTATTTTGCTGAAAAAGCTCACAATCTGTAGGCAGTCAGTCGTTGTGACATCTTATAAATTCCTATTTTGGATATAGAATCAGTCTGACTCAAGGTTGGGATACAGACAGACTCTAACCTCACACCTTTAATACATCATCTTAGCTGAGATGTCACCTTTTTTTCTAAAATCTTAAACTATCTCGGGAATGTGACTTGAAAGAAGTTCTGGGATTTAATTATTAATGAATGGAAACATGCAACACATTCTAAGTGATTAAAGACTTAACAGCAATCCAGATTTGTTCAATGCATCATATCAGTTGTATGACACTGTGATCTTTTACTGTGAATTCTGTGTCCTATGATCCTGCTCCACTAGCCATCTGACATAAGAGCAGCACTCTGAAAACTAGTGCTTCCAAATAAACGTGTTGGACTGTAACCTGGTGGTGTGTGATTTTTAACTTTGTCCACTCCAATCCAACACCAGCATCTCCACATCATCATCCCCAGGGGGTGGCAGTGCTGAGCTGTTGGTAACCAGTGTGTTCAGTGTTGTTACCAGCTGGCATTGAAGATAACGCACAGAAACTCCTGGACATTAACAACCAAAATCCCGCTTGAATGATTGGAGGACATCAGAACTAGGAGTAGGCCATTCAGCCCCTCAAGTCTGTTCCACTGACTGTTCCATATAATCACGGCTGATCTCAGCACAACCTCAACCCCACAAACCTGACTGAGGTTTCACCTTCCCACACCCCCCCCCCCCACACCCACTCTACTCCGGCCCCCTCTCAATCTCCTTTTACCCTTCTCCCTGTCATTCTGCGTGACCTTTCCTGACCTCAGCCCTCAGTTTGTGTGTCCGTCCTTCCTTGGTACCGTTAACCCCTTGTCCTGCTCAGGATTAAATTATTCCAGCAGTAACATGAATCCTTCAAGGATCCACCTCAATCAGTGATTAATCCATCTTAGTACAGAAACCAAACAAAGGCATTTCCTGTTACTTACTTTTCCACACTCACTTGATGGAGAGGCTATATACGAAAGAAACAGGATAACTGGACCAAAGAACATAGAACATTACAGCGCAGTAGGAATAGGCCATTCAATATTGCGCCAACCTGTGGAACCAATCTGAAGCCCATCTAACCTACACTATTCCATTCTCGGCTATATGCCTGTCCAATGACCATTTAGATGCCCTTAACGTTGGCGAGTCAACTACTGTTGCAGGCAGGGCATTCTACACCCTACTACTCTCTGAGTAATGAAACTACCTCTGACATCTATCCTATATCTATCACCCCTCAATTTAAAGCTATGCCTCCTCGTACCCCAGTGGGAGTCAATGTGTGTGGGACTGTACCCCAGTGAGAGCCTGTGTATGTGGGACTGTACCCCAGTGAGAGTCAGTGTGTGTGGGACTGTGCCTCAGTGAGAGTCAGTGTGTGTGGGACTGTACCCCAGTGAGAATCAGTGTGTGTGAGACATTTCCTGTAATTTCCTCCTCTGTCTCCCTCAGCAGCCTGTGATACAACTCCACCAGACCTGGGGAATTAATTCGCTTTCTGAACTGTCCAAATCTCCAATACCTCCTCATTCCCTGTCTCAATGTGCTCGAAAACCTCACTGTCTCTCTTCCTGAGCTCTGAATCTACATCCTCCCTCTCCTGATGTTTAACACCCGGCCAATGTCCTCTGGCTCCATGTGCAGAATTTCCCCTTGGTCCCTAATGGGCCCTGGTTATTGATATTATACATTATATAGAATGTATAATGTTATGGTCACAGCCATGATTTGTGTCCTGAATTGCAGCGAGGGATTAGCTACGATTGGTGGTCAGTGCTAACCACATCACAGTTTGGCACAGCACCATGACCATGGGGGTGGGGCATGATGTCAGTAACTTTAGAGGGGGCAGAAGGCAGATGTGCTCATGTTGACTGGGCTAGAGAAAGAGAATTCTTGGACTATATTGGCAGGGAAGTGTATTATTGATGTTCACAGTCAAATTCAGGCTAAAATCGAAAACATCTTCAGACAGTAAACAGCAACACCATGGACAGGATGAATAACAGTCCATTTAGTGGTTGAGTTATTGATGTCCTGCATTGAATTTCCCTTTGATCAGGAAGAAATAAATATTGAGTGGTGTTAAGTAAATTATAGCTTCCCTGATTGCTTTTACTGCGTGATACTTAATGTACATCCAGTTAGTTTGAGTCTCGGTAAAATGTTAGGTCCTACAGACCAGGAAAGAGGAAAGTTTTAATGTCGTAAGCTGCTTTCAGTTCCAACTGAACGGGTTCAATCTATTGAGTTTCACTGTAGTGGTACTGGGGTTAAAGGGGAAAAGATTATAAAGATACAGGTCCCGTAGACAAAGTGAGGAGCTGAACTTAAGATAATGGATCACCCATGACCTGATGGAATGGTAGTGTAGCCTGTAAGGATAAAGGGCCCTCACTTGTACCTGATGGTTTTAAGTCTCCCATCCAGGTGGGTGTAAGGAACTGGTCTCTGATTGGGTGACATTACCAGAGAAGATTAAAAGTTCACTTGAAGAGATGGGGAAGGGTCTTGAGAAGATTTGTAAAACTGTACTGATGGACAGGCACATCCCAAGGACAGAGTTAAAAAGATCCCACTAAGTGTCCAAGTGTCTGGGAGTAATCCACTCAGAACAGGGACCAGAGGGGAATAACTGAGCTGAGCTGAGCTGAGCTGAGCTGAGCTGAAGCTATAATCCTCAAATAGTCAGCACGTGGTGAGAGAACAGTGTGGCAGAGGGAACACCACCCCCTGCAAGTTCCCCTCCAAGCCCTTCCCCACCCTGACTTGTAAATATATCACCGTTCCTTCACTGTCACTGGGTCAGAATCCTGGAATTCCCTCCCTAAGGGCATTGTGGGTCTACCTACAGCAGATGGACTGCAGCGGTTCAAGAAGGCAGCTCACCCCCACCTTCTCAAGGGGCAACTAGGGACGGGCAATAAATACTGGCCCAGTGAGATCTACACCCCACAAGTGAGGGAATATAAAAAGAATTGAGTGATTACATAGATGCCACAGCCTCCATTTACCACGGGAAACGTGAGTACCTTCAGTTGAATTCCTCTCACTATAAGACATGGCAACTATTTAGAAATAAAGACCCCAAGCTTTCTCCCAGCCACATGATTAAATATTTTACATTTAGCACCATTCTGCTGTCAGCTGGTCAGGTGTTTATAATATCTGACCAAAAACAATCATTGGGTTACAAGCCCTGGGGCAAGAATCTATAATATATTTGGTATATCATGTGATTTAATCAATGGACCCTGAAGGAATTATGGACAGAATCCAATACATCTGTATGTGCATGGGAATTAATTCCCTACTGCTGATCTAGGTCTACTTCAACAGGATTTTATTAGCATTTTTTTCATCTTGGGACGTGGGCATCACTGGCTGGGCCCAGTATTTATTGCCCGTCCCTAGTTGCCCCTTGAGAAGGTGGGGGTAAACTGCCTTCTTGATCCGCTGCAGTCCATATGCTGTGGGTAGACCCACAATGCCCTTAGGGAGGGAATTCCAGGATTCTGACCCAGTGACAGTGCGGAAACGGTGATACAATTCAAACTCAGGGAATTTACAGTTTCACCAAGATGATATTTAAGCTGACAGGAATAGCATTTATTGAGACAGCTGGAATAGTGGCATATGTTTGCTGTACTATCCAATCAGGATCAACAGTAATTAACCGGGCAATCCGATAACTAATCTCTGGAATTCTATCCTTTCTCTGCATTTCTCTCCTTTAAAAGACATTTTAAAACCTATTTCCTTCCCCAAGCTTTTGGCACCTGTCCTTATAAATCCTTATTTGATTCTGTATCAAATTTGGATAGATAATGCTGCTGTGAAACATCTTGGGATCTCTCACTAGGCTGAGATGCTACATAAATGCAGTTTTTGTTGTATTCTTTGGTTGGGTTTGAGGACATGGCTTCCAGTCCCAGAAATATAAAAAAACCCAAAAACCTGCGACTCGTGTGTGCATTTTCTGTTCAAATTCTCATGAACTTGACTCACATCTGAATATCAATCTTTTCAGATGGGGTACCAGAGGTCAAAATAAACACAAGGAACTGTGGAAACTGGAAATAGAACATACAGTGTAGAACAGGTCCTTTGGCCCTCGATGTTACACCGAACTGTGAACTAATCTAAGCCCATCATCCTACATCATCCCATTCCATCATCATCCATGTGCTGATCGAAGGATTGCTTAAATCTCCCTAATGTGGCTGAGTTAACTACATTAGCAGGCAGAGCATTCCACAGCCTTACCACTCTCTGAGTAAAGAACCTGCCTCTGACATCTGTCTTAAATCTATCGCCCCTCAATTTGTAGCTATGCCCCCTCAGATAATCATCCTAGGAAAAAGACTTTCACTGTCTACCCTATCTAATCCTCTGATCATTTTGTGTGTCTCTATCAAATGCCCTCCTAGCCTTATTCTCTCCAATGAGAACAGACCCAAGTTTCTCAGCCTTTCCTCATAAGACCTTCCCTCCAAACCAGACAACATCCCGGTAAATCTCCTCTACACCTTCTCCAATGCTTCCACATCCTTCCACAGTTACTAGTGGTGTACCGCAAGGGTCCATGTTGGGTCCACTGCTGTTCGTCATTTTTATAAATGACCTGGATGAGGACGTAGAAGGGTGGGTTAGTAAATTCCCAGGCGACACTAAGGTTGGTGGAGTTGTGGAACAGAGAGACAAAGATAAGCTGCAGAGAGACATAGATTAGATTAGATTACATTAGATTACATTACAGTGTAGAAACAGGCCCTTTGGCCCAACAAGTCCACACCGCCCCGCCGATAGATAAGCTGCAGAGCTGGGCTGAGAGGTGGCAAATGGAGTTTAATGCAGAAAGATGTGAGGTAATTTACTTTGGTCGGAGTAACCGGAATGCAAAGTACTGGGCGAATGGTACGATTCTTGGTAGTGTAGATGAACAGAGAGATCTCGGTGTCCAGGTACACAGATCCTTGAAAGTTGCCACCCAGGTTGACAGGGTTGTTAAGAAGGCATACGGTGTTTTAGCTTTTATTAACAGAGGGATCGAGTTCCGGAACCATGAGGTTATGCTACAGCTGTACAAAACTCTGTTGTGGCCACACTTGGAGTATTGTGTACAGTTCTGGTCACAGGGTATGGAATGCTTTGCCTGCAACGGTAGTAGATTCGCCAACTTTAAGTACATTTAAGTCGTCATTGGACAGGCATATGGACGTACATGGAATAGTGTAGGTTAGATGGGCTTCAGATTGATATGACAAGTCGGTGCAACATCGAGGCCGAAGGGCCTGTACTGTGCTGTAATGTTCTATGTTCTATGAAATATGGGGACCAGAACTGTACACAATATTCCAAGTGAGGCCACACTAGCGTTTTGGACAATTGCAGCATGACATTACGACTCCGGAACTCAATCCCTCTACCAATAAAACCTAACACACTGTGTGCCTTCTTAACAGCACTATCAACCTGAGTGGCAACTTTTATGGATCTATGTACATCGACTCCAAGATCCCTCTGCACATCCACACAATCAAGAACTTTTCCATCGACCCAGTATTCTGCCTTTGTGTTATTCTTTCCAAAGTGAATCACCTCACATTTAGCTGCTTTGAACTCCATTTGCCACCTCTCAGCCCAATCCTGCAGTTTATCCAAGTCCCCTTGCAACCTGCAACAATCTTCCAAACTGTCCACTACTCCACCGACTTTAGTGTTATCTGCAAATTTACTAACCCATCCACCTATGCCTGTGTCTAAGTCATTTATAAAAATGACAAACAGCAGTGGTTCCAAAACAGATCCTTGTGGCACACCACTACTAACTGGACTCCAGGCTGAATATTTTCCAACAACCACCACTCGCTGCTTTCCTTCAGAAAGCCAGTTTCTAATCCAAACTGCTAAATCACCCTCAATTCGATGCTTCTGCATTTTCTCCAACAGCTGAGCATGTGGAACCTTATCAAAGGCCTCACTGAAGCCCATGTATACCACCTCAACTGCCCTACCCTCATCTACATGCTTGGTCACCTTCTCAAAAAACTCAATGAGGTTTGTGAGACACGACCTGCCCTTGACGAAACCAGGTTGACTATCTGAAATCAAATTGTTGCTTGCTAGAGCGTAATTAATCCTATCTCTTATTATCCTTTCCAAAACCTTTTCTACAACAGACATAAGGCTCACTGGTCTATAATTACCTAGGTCATCTCTACTGCCCTTCTTGAAGGGCACAACATTTGCAATCCTCCAGTCCTCTGGTACTAAACCTGTAGACAATGACGACTCAAAGATCAAAGCCAACAGCTTTGCCATCTCCTCCCTAGCTTCCCAGAGAATCCTTGGATAAATCCCATCTGGCCCAAAGAACATGTCTACTTTCACTCCTACTAGAATTGATAACATCTCTTCCTTACTAACCTCAATCCTTTCTAGTCTAATATGTAAAACAAAAACTGAAAGTGCTGGAGAAACTCAGCAGATCTGGCAACATCGTGTAGAGAGGAACAGAGTTAACGCTTCAGGTCCAGTATGGAGTCTCTTCAGAACGTTCAGTGTTGAATGTTCTTCTGAAATACTGTGTCCAGTTCTGGTCACCCAGTTATAGGGAAGGATATTATTAATCTGGAGGGGTTCAGAAGAGATTTGCCAGGAAAGTTTGAGTTATAGAGAAAGGTCAAATAGACTGGGACCATTTTCACTGGAATGTAGAAGGTTGCGAGGTGACCTTATATACGTTTATAAAGTAATGAAGGGTATAGATAAGGTCAATGGTAATTGTCTTTTCCCTTGGATGGAGTATCTCAAGACTGGGGGCACATTTTTAAGGTGAGGGAAGAGATTTAAAGGAGATCTGAGGGATAAATTTCTTACACAGAGGATGGTTCACTTGTGGAGTGAACTTCCTGAGGAAGTGATGGATGTGGTTATAATTACAATGTTTAAAAGCCATTTGGATGGATACATGAATAGGGAAGTTTTGGAGGGATATGGGCCAGGAGCAGGCAGGTGGGACTAGTTTAGTTTGGGATTATGTTCAGCATGGACTGGTTGGGCCGAAGGGTCTGTTTCTGTGCTGGATGACTCGACGGCACTTTAGTTTTGAACGAAATATCAGAGTGTGAGGGTAGTATCAGGGAAAGGGGCTAAATATTGTAGGGGAAGTCCTTCATTGGGTCAATGATTATGCAGTAACCGTTCCTTCTCCAGCTGGTATCCTCTGGAAATGAAACTGATTGAAAGATCTGGATGAATGCTTTTCTTCTGCTGCTGACCAGGGAATGCCACATTATTTTGTTTAAGAATTTGAAATAATGATGTGGAGACCTGACCCTAATCTCAATAGACCCCTTCGATGATAGAGACCACGATGATGATATTGTCACAGGAAAATGCTATACTCTGAACAATCAGAGATCAATACTGGTATTTAACATTAATTGACAGCATTTGGGCTGTGCTGCTGTAACCTTTTAAATAAGAATGATGGATGTCGGAAAATAAGCAGAGCATTTAACTATTGTCAGGTAGTACAGCAGAATAAATCATTAACAACTGACAGTGATACTGGAATGGTATCAAGCAAACACTCAGTTCCATCGGGAAAGCTGGCTTGTTTTGCAAAGTTGTCAATAAACAAGAGAAGAGTAATCAACCAAAAACTTCAAAATCAATGCTGCTCAGGATGCACTTTTTGAAGTGATGTGTATTAGTGTGAGAGACAGACTGTAGACAGAGATAGTGTGAGTGCACAGTGATAAGGCTAATATTGTTACTCCTGATGATCCATATGAATGAATCATTCCCTTTTACTCACAGTGTGCTGTGCATGTTCATGGACTGACCCTGGGACATGTACGGACTGTGAGTTACCAGCTGGTAGTTAATCACCCATTGTTTATTACACATAAGAACAAAGGATAGAAACAGGAGGCCATTCAGCCCTCGAACCTCTTCCAGCATGCTGTTAGATCTGAATCTAACACGATAACTGCCCTGGTTTCAAATCCCTTACCTAATACGAATCTATGAGCAGTTTTGAAACTTTCACTTGACCTTGAGCCTCAGCAGGTATTTGGAGGAAAGCGTTTTCAGTTAGTGTCTGCCTCAAATAATACAAGCTCTAAAATCACAGATCGCATCAAACCGGGCCACTGAACCAGAGCTGGAAGGTGGGATAGATTGAAAATGTTGGAACTGTTCTCCTTGGAGAGAAGGTTGAGAGGAAATCTGAAAGAGATTTTTGGAATCATTGGCGAACTGATAAAGTAGATGGAGAGAAGCTGTTTCCACCCAGTAACAGGAAGCAGAGTGAGAAGAGACATCGACTTACTGATTTACAAGAGGAGCAAATGTAATGTGAGAAAAAGCCTTTTTTCACACAGCCAGTCACTATGGTCTGGAAAGCACTGCCTGGAAATGGGATGGGGGCAGGTTCCACTGAGGTATTCCAGAGGGGCATTGGATGATTATTTGAATATTAATGCAATGCAGGGATTTCGGAAAAAGGCAGGAGGCTGGCTTTGGATAATGATGCTTATTGGAAGAGCCAGTATAGGCACAGTAGGCTGAATGGCCTCCTGCTGTACTATAATGATTCTGTGTTTTCTGTGGTTGTGTGAATTGGGTGGACAGATCATTTTTGGTCTTGGTGAATGTTCACTATCCCTATGTTCCCACCTGGGGCTCTGGCACTGGGAGTGGGGAGCCTGGTCAAGCCCTTCCTTCAGAGGCTGATGGGAACCTTGACTACTCTCAGGGTAAAGGCTGAGTTACAGCAGCTCCTTAGTGGGTGGGAAAGAGGAGTCAAACTGCAAATCTGGCCGTCGTCCTACTACAGACTACAAGAGGTTAAAGTGCAACAAAAAACTGGATAGAACCAGCCATCTGCTGCGAAGAGTGTGTATATAAATTAAGTATCTACATTGTCTCTGCTTTTTATTACCCAGAGAGCTTCCTCTGATTAAATGGTATAAATTGAAAACATTCTGACCTTTTGGTTGTGTCTTTGAAAGGGGAGAAGGATATGGAAAGTCAGAATGAATCATCCCATTATTTTTGATTAATCTTTTCGACCACATTCCACAGTCTTTGACCTTCTTTGATATTTATCGTACAATTCCTTTCACAGAGCCGGAGGAGGTGACTTATCCTACACCATTCCCTCACACCCTCTATCCTGCTGCCTCAGTTAATTTATAGCTGACATTTCTTTCAATAGCATTTTGTTCTAACTTTCTTGTACATTTTTACTTTCTGCCTTTCAAACCCCACCTTTTCTGTCTCAAACCCTACCTCATTCTTTATCCACCTTCATTTTTGTGTTCCTCTTGCTCTCCACCCTCTCATTTATTTTACCTCTTTGCTCCAGCTCTGATTCTATTTCTCACCATCATACTGTTTCTCTTTTTTGTATCCCTCATACTCTATCTCTCACAGTTTGGTTCTGCCTGTCTCTGTTGCTCTTTGGTCCTCTCTTGACCTCTGTTAGATTGACCCACAATGCCCTTAGAGAGGGAGTTCTAGGATTTTGACCCAGTGACAATGAAGGAATGCCGATATATTTCCAAGTCAGGATGGTGAGTGACTCGGAGGGGAACTTGCAGAGGGTGGTGTTCCCATGTATCTGCTGCCCTTGTCCTTCTGGATGGAAGTGTGTGGATTTGGAAGGTGCAGTCTGAGGATCTTTGGTGAACTTCCACACTACCTCTTGTAGATAGTACACACTGCTGCCCCTGAGCCTTGGTGGTGGAGGGAGTGGGATGTTTGTGAATGTGGTCTAAGAGTCATACAGCATGGAAACAGTCCACACCGACCATGTTCCCAAACTAAACTAGTTCCATGTTCTATTCATGTATTTATCCAAATGTCTGTTAAACATTGTAACTGTACCTGCATCTTCCCCTAGCAGTTCACTCCCCACACAAACCACTCTCTGTGTAAAAATATTATCCCTCATGTCCTTTTTAAATCTTTCTCCTCTCACCTTAAAAATTAGCCCCCCAGGTTTTGAATTCTCCCATGTTTGGGGAAAGACCCTAGTCCTCCAAATATCTATGCCCCTCATGATTTTACAAGCCTCAATAAAGTCACTCCTCAACCTCCTATGCTCCAATGAAGTAAGTCCAAGCCTTTCCATTCTATTTTTATATTTCAAACCCTCCATTCCCTGGTAAATCTTTCTGAACCCTCTCCAGTTTAATAAATCTTTCCGGAACAGGGTGACCAGACTGCACACAGTACTCCAGAAGAAGCCTTACCAATGTTCTGTCCAACCTCACCGTGACATCCCCACTTCCTATATTCAATGAGCTGACCAATGAAGGTAAGTGTGCTAAACACCTCTTTAACCACTCTGTCTACCTGTGATGCAAATTTCAAAGAATTATGTACCTGAATGTCTCTGTTCCACATTACCCAGGGCCCTTCCATTAACTGGATAAGTCTTGCCCTTGGTTGTTATTTCTCCAAATTAAACTCCATCTGCCACTCCTCAGCCCATTGACCCAATTGATCAACATCCCTTTGTATTCTTAGATAACCTTTTTCACTGTCTACTATACCCCCAAATTTGGTGTCATCTGCAAATTTACTAACCATGCCTCCTATATTGTCATCCAAATCATTTACATAAATCACAAACCAAAGTGGATCCCGTACTGATCCCTGTGGAACACCGCTGGTCACAGGCCTCCAGTCCAATAGATACAGAGTAAAGCTCCCTCTACACTGTCCCCCATCAAACACTCCCAGGGACGGGGACAGCACGGGGTTAGATAAAGAACGTTCAGATATTGTTATTGGGTGGGGATGAGACAACGATTACAGCATGGACAAGTCATATTATCTCTGGAAAGAACTTCAAATTTTATTTTTTAGATATCTGTTTTGACTTTCCCATTCAACCTTCCTGCTGTTTGGCAGAGTGTATCAGAGCAGGTAGGGAGTCTGTAATTGTTCTCACCCAATGGTGACTGCCAGCCAGCTAGCAATACCATCGCTCACTGTGATGGACTGAATGGCCTGGAGGTGTAAACACTTCTCACACTCCAGCTTTCCCAACACTCAGCACCATACAACCACACCTTCAGACGGAATAACTGTAGTCGATTAATGGCAACTGCACACATCCCTGATGAAGAGTTTTTGCCTGAAACATCAACTCTCCTGCTCCTCGGATGCTGCCTGACCTGCTGTGCTTTTCCAGCACCACACTCTTGACTGCAGTCAATTAATGTTTGCTCAGATTGTACCAGGCTTTGAGTAAAGGGAGTGATTGGAGGATTGGGAAAGGATACTCAGCAGAGATGGTCCCAAGAGCGGCTGCTGTTGAGCCTAAGCAGAGATAGCAGCTTTAAGTGGGGAGGAGAGAGGAGAGAAAGGGCAGGGGCATGTCATTGTGTTGCTGTGTAACGAGAGGCATGCTGTGTCAGAGTCTGAGTACCTGTGGGCCCGTGAAGGGTTTGTGCTGATCAGTGTTGAGGCAGCGTCTTTGTAAGACAAGACTTTGATATTCTCATTTCATTAGTAACACACACCAATTGTGTTGCTGTGTAACGAGAGGCATGCTGTGTCAGAGTCTGAGTACCTGTGGGCCCGTGAAGGGTTTGTGCTGATCAGTGTTGAGGCAGCGTCTTTGTAAGACAAGACTTTGATATTCTCATTTCATTAGTAACACACACCACCCACAGTTACTCACCTAGTGATTTTGGGTCAGGTTTTTGAGAGTTTCATGTGAGATTGTG
>NC_057742.1:1628525-1630734 GCF_004010195.1 Chiloscyllium plagiosum
GGGGATGGGGTGGAGATGGGGTGGGCTGTGTGTGTTGGGGTGTGGGGTGGGGGTGCTGAGATGCAGCTTAGTATTTAACTGTTGAAGAAACACAAATGAGTTTTTAATTTCCTGACAATGATCCTTCTTCAATATCACCAAAAACAAATGGTCTCTTGTGTATCTTATTGCCGCTCTTGGGATCTTGCTGTGTAATAATGGCCATTCACAGTGAGTTCAGGCTCTGAATCATTGGGTCGGAAGCACTGCATTCTGTGTAGTCACTGTAAAAAAAAGCTTTCTCATTTTTTCTAAATGGACACAGATAAATTAGGAAGTGGAGTTGATAAATTGAGGGTAATTAAATAAAGGCAGTGAGTTAAAGTAACAGACAGAAAGGCAGAGAAGGAGGTAAAGGAAAGGCTCAAGAAATAGAAGCAGTTGGTATAAGTAAAGGTATAAAGGGAGAAAAGGTGGAGAAACAGAGAAACAGATTGAGAACGAGGCAGCAATACGGTAGAGAAAAGGCCTGTAAAACAAGGCCCGAGCTCCTGTATTCACCTGTCTGGGCTCCTGTAGTCACCTGCTCGAACTCCTGTGTTCACCTGTCTGGGCTCCTGTGTTCACCTGCTCGAGCTCCTGTATTCACCTGTCTGGGCTCCTGTGTTCACCTGCTCGAACTCCTGTGTTCACCTGTCTGGGCTCCTGTCCTGCTCGAACTCCTGTGTTCACCTGTCTGGGCTCCTGTGTTCACCTGTCTGGGCTCCTGTAATCACCTGCTCGAACTCCTGTGTTCACCTGCCCGAGCTCCTGTAATCACCTGCTCGAACTCCTGTGTTCACCTGTTGGGCTCCTGTAGTCACCTGCTCGAACTCCTGTGCTCACCTGCTCGAGCTCCTGTATTCACCTGCTCGAACTCCTGTGTTCATCTGCCTGAGCTCCTGTGTTCACCTGCCCTAGCTCCTGTGTTCACCTGTCTGGGCTCCTGTATTCACCTGTCCTAGCTCCTGTGTTCACCTGTTGGGCTCCTGTAGTCACCTGCTCGAACTCCTGTGTTCACCTGCTCGAGCTCCTGTGTTCATCTGCCTGAGCTCCTGTGTTCACTTGCCCTAGCTCCTGTGTACAACAGTCCGAGCTCCTGTGTTCACCTGCCTTAGATCCTGCGTTCACCTGTCCTAGCTCTTGTGTTCACCTGCCCGAGCTCCTGTGTTCACCTGCCTTAGATCTGCGTTAACCTGTCCTAGCTCTTGTGTTCACCTGCCCGAACTCCTGTATTCACCTGTCTGAGCTCCTGTGTTCACCTGCCCGATCTCCTGTATTCACCTGCCCGAGCTCCTGTGTTCACCTGCCCGAGCTCCTGTGTTCACCTGCCTGATCTCCTGTATTACCTGCCCGAGCTCCTGTATTCACCTGTCTGGGCTCCTGTGTTCACCTGCCCGAGCTCCTGTGTTCACCTGCCCGAGCACCTGTGTTCACCTGCCCAAGCTCCTGTGTTCACCTGCCTGAGCTCCTGTGTTCACCTGCCCGATCTCCTGTATTCACCTGCCTGAGCTCCTGTGATCACCTGCCCGATCTCCTGTGTTCACCTGCCCGAGCACCTGTATTCACCTGCCCGAGCTCCTGTATTCACCTGCCCAAGCCCCTGTGTTCACCTGCCTGAGCTCCTGTGTTCACCTGCCCTAGCTCCTGTGATCACCTGCCCGATCTCCTGTATTCACCTGCCCGAGCTCCTGTATTCACCTGCCTGAGCTCCTGTATTCACCTGCCTGAGCTCTTGCGCTCACCTGCCTGAGCTCCTGTGTTCACCTGCCCGAGCTCCTGTGTTCACCTGCCCAAGCCCCTGTGTTCACCTGCCCGAGCTCCTGTGTTCACCTGCCTGAGCTCCTGTGTTCACCTGCCCAAGCTCCTGTGTTCACCTGCCTGAGCTTCTGTATTCTCCTGCCCTAGCTCCTGTGTTCACCTGCCTGAGCTCTAGTGTTCACCTGCCCTAGCTCCTGTGTTCACCTGCCCGAGCTCCTGTGTTCACCTGCCTGAGCTCTAGTGTTCACCTGTCCGAGCTCCTGTGATCACCTGTCCGAGCTCCTGTGTTCACCTGTCCGAGCTCCTGTGATCACCTGTCCGAGCTCCTGTGTTCACTTGCCTGAGCTCCTGTGTTCACCTGTCTGGGCTCCTGTATTCTCCTACCCTAGCCCCTGTGTTCACCTGCCTGAGCTCCTGTATTCACCTGCCC
>NC_057742.1:1635051-1638641 GCF_004010195.1 Chiloscyllium plagiosum
CTCCTGTGTTCACCTGCCTGAGCTCCTGTGTTCACCTGCCCTAGCTCCTGTGATCACCTGCCCGATCTCCTGTGTTCACCTGCCCGAGCACCTGTGTTCACCTGCCCGAGCTCCTGTGATCACCTGCCCGATCTCCTGTATTCACCTGCCTGATCTCCTGTATTCACCTGCCCGATCTCCTGTGTTCACCTGCCCTAGCTCCTGTGTTCACCTGCCCTACCTCTTGAATTCACCTGTCCAAGCCCCTGTGTTCACCTGCCCTAGCTCCTGTATTCACCTGCCCGAGCTCCTGTGATCACCTGCCCGATCTCCTGTGTTCACTTGCCTGAGCTTCTGTATTCACCTGCCCGAGCTCCTGTGTTCACCTGCCTGGGCTCTAGTGTTCACCTGCCCTAGCTCCTGTGTTCACCTGCCCGAGCTCCTGTGTTCACCTGCCCGAGCCCCTGTATTCACCTGCCTGAGCTCTTGTGCTCACCTGCCCGAGCTGCTGTGTTCACCTGCACGATCTCCTGTATTCACCTGCCTGAGCTCTTGTGCTCACCTGCCCGAGCTCATGTATTCACCTGCCCTACCTCCTGTGTTCACCTGCCTGAGCTCCTGTGTTCACCTGCCCGAGCTCCTGTGTTCACCTGCGAGCTCCTGTGTTCACCTGCCCGAGCTACTGTGTTCACCTGCCCTACCTCCTGTGTTCACCTGCCCGAGCTCCTGTATTCACCTGCACGAGCTCCTGTGTTCACCTGCCCTAGCTCCTGTATTCACCTGCCCTAGCTCCTGTGTATTCACTGGCTCTATCTCCTGTGTTCATCTGCCCTAGCTCCTGTGTATTCACCTGCCCGAGCCTCCTGTATTTACCTGCCCGAGCTCCTGTGTTCACCTGCCTGAGCTCCTGTGATCACCTGCCTGAGCTCCTGTGTTCACCTGCCCGATCTCCTGTGTTCACCTGCCCGAGCTCCTGAGATCACCTGCCCGATCTCCTGCCGTAGCTCCTGTGTTCACCTGCCATAGCTCCTGAGATCACCTGCCCGATCGCCTGTGTTCACCTGCCTGAGCTCCTGTGTTTACCTGCCCTAGCTCCTGTGTTCACCTGCCCGAGCACCTGTGTTCACCTGCCCGAGCTCCTGTGTTCACCTGCCCTAGCTCCTGTGTTCACCTGCCCGAGCTCCTGTGTTCACCTGCCCTAGCTCCCGTATTCACCTGCCCGAGCTCCTGTATTCACCTGCCCGAGCCCCTGTGTTCACCTGCCTGAGCTCCTGTGTTCACCTGCCCTAGCTCCTGTGTTCACCTGCCCTACCTCTTGAATTCACCTGTCCAAGCTCCTGTGTTCACCTGCCCGATCTCCTGTGTTCACCTGCCTGAGCTCTAGTGTTCACCTGCCCTAGCTCCTGTGATCACCTGCCCGAGCTCCTGTATTCACCTGCCTGAGCTCTAGTGTTCACCTGCCCTAGCTCCTGTGTACAACAGTCCGAGCTCCTGTATTCACCTGCCTGAGCTCTAGTGTTCACCTGCCCTAGCTCCTGTGTACAACAGTCCGAGCTCCTGTATTCACCTGCCTGAGCTCTAGTGTTCACCTGCCCTAGCTCCTGTGTACAACAGTCCGAGCTCCTGTATTCACCTGCCTGAGCTCTAGTGTTCACCTGCCCTAGCTCCTGTGTACAACAGTCCGAGCTCCTGTATTCACCTGCCTGAGCTCTAGTGTTCACCTGCCCTAGCTCCTGTGTACAACAGTCCGAGCTCCTGTATTCACCTGCCTGAGCTCTAGTGTTCACCTGCCCTAGCTCCTGTGTACAACAGTCCGAGCTCCTGTATTCACCTGCCTGAGCTCTAGTGTTCACCTGCCCTAGCTCCTGTGTACAACAGTCCGAGCTCCTGTATTCACCTGCCTGAGCTCTAGTGTTCACCTGCCCTAGCTCCTGTGTACTTCCTGTATTCACCTGCCCTAGCTCCTGTGTTCACCTGCCCGATCTCCTGTGTTCACCTGTCCTAGCTCCTGTGTTCACCTGCCCTAGCTCCTGTGTCCACCTGCCTGAGCTCCTGTATTCATCTGCCTGAGCTCCTGTGTTCACCTGTCCTAGCTCCTGTGTTCACCTGCCCGATCTCCTGTGTTCACCTGTCTGGGCTCCTGTGTCCACCTGCCCGAGCTCCTGTGCACTTGTAAAGAGTAAGTGGACTGGTGAAGACCCTCTCTCTCGCCCAGTCCTCAATGTGTGTGGGTGGTTCCAATGTCAGGTGCTGTTTGTGAGGGCAGCTTCAAGTGAGATTGTTACTTTCCTCCTCTGACACAGGGACCTCCACATCTGATGTGTGGGGAGAAGGTGGGAGGAGGTGTCTGGTGAAAGAGTCCGCAGTTTGCAATGCTGAGTGTGTGTGTGATAAGAGGAAATCGAGGAGGAGGAGAGAGAGGCTACCTATGGTGGTCTCAGCCATGATCCTCCCGCTGTGCAGAATAACTAAAGTGCATTACTCTAGAGATCAGAGCTGAAATAACTCCACAAGAGCTGATAAACACTCACCAAGTCAACCTTTATTTATACCTGAATTAATGCCAATAGTTAATAGAGCCTATGGAGCCTATGGAGGTGACCTGACTACAATGACAGCTTCTGATTGGAGCATAACTTGCCCCTGTGAGAAATCCATGTGACAGTCACACAGTCAGAATGTTAACACTGAGGGATTGGGAACGATGTGGAGTCTGGCTGGGAACAGGGCTGAGAGTTGGTTACCTGCAGAAATTCATCACCATCCTCCACATGCTGGATGCAGTCTGATCTTCACCAACGCATTGATTATGCCACAATTGGAATATTGTGTGCAGTTTCATCCTCCCTGCTATATGGAAGATGTTGTTCAGCTTGAAAGGGTGCAGAAAAGATTTACAAGCGTGTTGTCCAGACTGGAGGGTTTGAGCTATAGGGAGAGGCTGAATAGGCTGGGGCTGTTTTCCCTGGTGTCAGAGACTGAGGGGTGACCTTATAGAGGTTTATAAGGTGATAAGGTGAATAGACAAGGATTTTTACCCCAGGGTAGCAAAGTTCACAACCAGAGGGCATAGGCTTAGGGTGAAAGGGGCAAGATGTAAAAGGAACCTATGGGGCAACTTTTTCACCCAGAGGGTGGTACGTGTATGGAATGAGCTGCCAGAGGAAGTGGTGGAGGCTGGTACAATTACAGCATTTAAAAGGCATCTGTATGTGTACATGAATAGGATGGGTTTAGAGGGATATGGGCTAAGTGCTGGCAAATGGGACTGGATTAATTTAGGATATGTGGATGAGTTAGACCGAAGGGTCTGTTTCCCTGTTGTACAGCTCTATGACTCTATGATCCTGGCCACAGACTGTGAGGTGCTATCATCACAGCAATGCTCTTCCCTATCTTCCTCACCTCAACACTCCACCCCATCTCCATGAACACCCCCCTGCTGGAGTAGAGTTTCTCTACAGTGAGAGTGGGAAACTGTTCTACCTGTGTCAAACTCAGTCCAAACCCAAGAACATGCCAGGCTCAGTCATTAAACTGCAGTGTGCAGCCAACAAGGTTCAAACAATCATTGATGACAAAGACATGGGGGCATGTCAGTGATGGTGAGG
>NC_057742.1:1640058-1641335 GCF_004010195.1 Chiloscyllium plagiosum
GTGATGGGGAGGTGGGTGGGGGTGCAGAGTGTGTCAGTGATGGGGGGAGGTGGGTGGAGGTGCAGTGTGTGTCAGTGAGAGGGTGCGGGAATGGGCTGAGGCGGAGGAGGAGGATGAGGGTAGAAAAGGGTGGTGCGATGTGTTGGGAATGGCAAGGGCAGAGTGTCAGTGAGAGGAGGAGATGAAGGAAGATGTGTTTGAGTGAATGTTGTGGATTAATTCCAGGACAGTGAGGAGGTAGAGGAGGGAGATTTTGTGTGAGTTGTGAGGTTGAGGATAGTGAAATCTGAGAAGTGAGTAAGAGAACAGCATCCTCACCTTGAAACCTGTGTCTAGACCATTTCGGGGGTTTTTTTCTGGCATTATAGCCACATCCTAGAGTTTCGATGCTGCAGTTTTGTCCTGAACAAGATCTTCACACTGTCCTGCTGCCTGAGGGCTGTCTGTTCCTCAGGAAGAGAATCTCCCTTTGCTCAGTGTCTGGACCAGAGCACCTTGGACAACATCCGAGTGAGTGTTAGTGGTAACAAGACAGGTATATAGAGAGAGAAAGGTAAACTTGGATGGGAGATTGAGAATGATAGTGGAAGAAAGGGGTTTAGAGTAAGAGCAATAAACTGATTGAGAGAGAAAGAAATAATAGAGAATGAAAAACAGAGGAAGTTACAGCTACCCAGCTAGAGCGAGGAAGGAATAGAAATTGAGAATGATGGATAGAGAAAGAGTGAGAGTAGGAAGAAATAGATAAATTAAACAAATGGAACTAGGAAAAGCTCAGAAGGTAGAGGGATAAAGAGATTGAGAGAAAGAGCGGCAGAGGCCTGAAGGGTTAATAAAGACAACAAGCTATTTCTTGGAGAAGACAGTAATTCTGGTATTAATGAACTATCTCTAGGTCATGACTTGCTGTGGAACTTGAGGGCTGCTGTAATCTGAAACAAAATAGCCAATGTTTAAAAATAGATTTACTCTTTCGAAACCCAACTATTTTAATAACCTTCCTGTAAAGCAATAGCAAGAATTCTCTTGAGAACAAGTTCGGGCTTAAATGTCAGAGTGATGGACAGACTTGGGTTTTTTGAGTACTTGGTTGGAAATCTGAGAGTGTGAGAGAGTGTGTGAGAACAAGAGTGTGAGAAAGTGTGTATGAGTGAGCATGAAAGATAGTGTGAGAGACTGTGTATGAGTGTGAGAGAGAGTGTTGGAGACAGAAATGTGAGAGAGAGTGTGTGTGAGAAAATTCCTTTTAGAAAGTGAGTAGCAGAGTTTGTGTGCAT
>NC_057742.1:1641409-1649845 GCF_004010195.1 Chiloscyllium plagiosum
CTGCGAGATTGTGTGTGTGTGCTGTGGATGTGTTTGAGGTGTATTGGTATGAGAGAGACTGTGAGAGCATTAGAGAATGTGTGTGACAGTGCATGTGACTGTGTGTGTGAGGCCGTGTGTGTATGTGTGTGTGTGTGAAGGAGAGAGGATGTTTGTGTGCGATTAGAAAGTGTATCTGTCTTTGAGCTTATGTGCAATAGACAATCATAGTTTTACAGCATAGAAAGGGGCCCTTCGACCCACTGTGTCCGTGCCAGTATGATATACATCTCATCCCATTATCCAGCACTTGGCCTGTAGCCAGATTAGTCAGGTCACAGCTGGAGTACCATGAACAGTAGTGGTCATGTGTTTGCAAGTCCTCCCAAAAGGCACTAACTCACATTTTTCAGGATTAAATTCCACTTGCTACTTTTCTGTCCATATGATCAACCATCCTTATCACACCATCAATTCGTTTCATCTGCAAACTTACTCATCAGACCTCTAACGTATATATCTAAATCAGTAACATATAGAACAAACAGCAAAGAGCCCAGGACTGTGCACAGGTTTCTAGTGACAAAAACATCCTTTGACCATCACCCTCTGCTTCCTGTCACTAAGCCAATTTTGGATCCAATTTGTCAAGTTGCCCTAGATCCCATGGGCTCACATCTTCTCAACCAGTCTGCCATGCAAGATCTTGTTTCAAGCCCCACCAAAGCCCATTGTGACCACATCCGCTGCACTAGCCTCATCTACACACCTAGTCACCTTCTGGATAAACTCAGTCAAACCTGTCAGACATGATCTCTCCCAGACTATCCTTCAATAATCCTCACTTCTTCAAATGGAGAATAATTCTCAGATTTATTCAAAGTTTGTGAGAAGATTTGTAGCTCGGGTGCTCATTGTTGTGGTTCTGTTCGCCGAGCTGGGAATGTGTGTTGCAGACGTTTTGTCCCCTGTCTAGGTGACATCCTCAGTGCTTGGGAGCCTCCTGTGAAGCACTTCTGTGATGTTTCCTCCAGCATATCACTATAGGGATACAAATCACTATAAATGCTAGAGGAAACATCACAGAAGCGCTTCACAAGAGGCTCCCAAGCACTGAGGATGTCACCTAGACAGGGGACGAAATGTCTGCAACACAAATTCCCAGCTTTGCAAACAGAACCACAACATCTCAGATTTATTTCTATGTGTGCATGAGTGAACCCTTGTGTGTGTAGGACAGAGTAGTAGCCAAATTACTGGAGGCCCATTAAAGAGGAAGAGTCAAGTGGTGAGGAGTTGAACCTGAGGGTCATTATGCCTCGTAGCCTCAAGTGTATGTGATTGAAGTGAATCCTTACCTCACTGCAGTGGAACACTACTGCAGTTTTGTGAACCGTGTATCTGACCATATGTCTACACAGCTCTGTCTGAGGGTCTCTGAAAGTGTGTCTCTGTCTGTTTCCATAGGCTATAATATAAAACATAGGGTGTACAGCACATGAGTAGGTCATTCGGCCTAATGAGTCCATGCTTATGATTAACGTCCACTACAGTCTCCTGAATGTCTTGTCATTGAAATGTGTCACTGTAACCCTGCATTGCCTTCACCCTTCCCCACTTGTCTGGTTTCCCCATAAATTGACACGGAGCAGGGTCTGAGCTTTGGGGATGGGATAAGTGGGAATCTGATTTGTGAAACCTGTCTGTGATCGTGTGTCTGTGTCTGTGTCTGTGTGTGTCTGTGTGTGTGTGTGTCTCTGAAATTGCGTGTGTGTATTGTACTTTCTGAGAAAAATTGGATTGATTGGGAAAACTCAGTAAATGCAAACAGGCCAGAGCAGTGTCCATTAATCAAACTGAATTGACTTTGTTCAACAGCTTGTCTAATTTTTATGATGCAGAAGTAAATTTATTGATGTGCTCAGCACCATGAATTCTGGTGAGGGTTTGCTAACTTGTCATTTCCGATCCAGCTGCTCGGCATTTTACATTTTGGTCTTGGTTTTGTTCCACCTTTCCAAGGTTTGTGGTTCTCCCAAGTGTCCTGTAACAACCTGGATTATTTTGAGACAGACCAAGCTGGATACAGCCAGGATTTCCAACAGGAAGGTTGGGGAATGGGGAATGGCTTGGGGGTTGGGGGGGGTGGTGGGGGTCACAGGCAGGATCAGCATTTGTTACCCAAACTCAAATTACACTTGAACCAAGCGTCCTGCTCAGCCATTCCAGAGAGTAGTTAAACCACCCAGATTACTGTGTAGTCCCAGCAAGACCAGGTTTTTATAACAATGCTGGATCAGCCACGATCCTATTGAATGGAGGAGCAACAAGGGGCTGGTTCCTATTTCTAAAGGCTTTACACCACTATCACCTCACTGTGCTGTCTCATTTCCATCAGCTCCCATTCCGGCAATAACTTCATTTCAAAATTGTCGTCATTTTTTTCAAATCCCTCCAAGCTCTCACTCCTTTTGATTATTTTAATCCTCTCTTGCCCTTCAACTCTCTGAGATCACTGTACTCCTGATCTCAGACCCATCCGCCTTCTCCATTTCCATCGCTCCATCAGCTGCTGAGTCCTTAGCTCTGGAATTCTTCTCTGACCCTCTTTGCTGCTCCTTTTCCATTCATGACGTTCACTCATTCTCCTTATATATGGCCAAGCATCGATTTTCATTTGATAATGCTCCTCTGAAGCACCATTGAATCTTTGTCATTAAGTACACTTTATAACTACACATCATTCTTGTTTATCTGCTATTGTTCTGGATCTGAAACCAGAACTGCATTTCCAATTTACAGCAGCCACTACACTTTAGGTTCATGTCGTCTAATGAGCTTTGTTTTGCATATTGCCCATCACCCCCAAAGCAGATTTAACAAAACCATTTTAATGAGCATAGCCATGAAGGAGAAGCAGCCGGACGAGCAGGGACTGATACGTGAAGAGGTTGTTGAATGTACCTGGAGACATGATTGAGGGCTCTTAACTCAACCTCTGCCCCGCATCAATCTGGAGCATTGTTCAACAGCAGATGTTTCATTGGAAGGAGCATTACAAAACCAGTTGGGTTTTGAGTGAATGTTATTCACTGTGCCTCACATTGTCATTTCAGTTTTGTCCCGTTGCAATTCACTTCTTACTTTAGAGTTTAAACATGCTCTAATTCAGGATTAACTTTACACATCAATTTACCTACACATCAATGACCACTTCCAACAAAAGCGAGTCCAACCATCTCCTCCTTGGCAGCAGAGACATGGACACAGCACCCCCTGCAATTTCCCCTCCAGGCCACTCACCACCCTGCCTTGGAAATATTTCACTGTTCCTTCAGTGTTGCTGGGTCGCTATCCTGGCTCTCCTTCTCTAATGGCACTGTTGGTCTGCAGCACACAGACTACAGAGCTCCCAGCCACCTTCTCCAGGGTCATTAGGGATAAGCAGCACTATTAGGCAGCAACACCTACATCCCAGTAAAGACGAAGCACAGGTTACAATCTTTGCAATGTCTTTGACAGTATAATCTACTAAATCTTTGGTAACATTGATGGTACTAACCACATACAGCAGTGTCAATTAACTGGCAATGATTCTCTTAGCCTGCAGTAACATCTGTCTTCAAAATTGGGTTGTGGAGGCTTTTCACTGGAATTACCAAAGTTTGTGGGGCGATTGTTTATGGCTCTGTTTCCCCCCAAACCCTTAATGTGCTGAATGGCCTAATTTCTGCACCTATGTCTTTTGTCTTATAATGGATCATTCTCTACTCCCTCCCAATCTTCCACAAATATCCTGAGATCCCTGGTCATGGGATCTCTACATCTCCTTCTCAAGTGCTTGTTGCTGTTGATACTCTGTTAGTTTGAAGTTTGTGTGAAGTACTGACAGCTATTTAATGGGTCTCCTGACTGACAGCAGCATCATCCCAATGTAATAAACCACTCCATCGTCAATACATGTTGTGAAAAAGCATTAAATTCAATGTAATAATCAGTGTGGAAAGTGTATTGAATACATTCCAGTTTCACTCCTTAATGGCTCATAACAAATTGTAAGTTTGTGCGAAGATTTGTAGCTCGGGTGCTCGTTGTTGTGGTTCTGTTCGCCGAGCTGGGAATTTGTGTTGCAGACGTTTCGTCCCCTGTCTAGGTGACATCCTCAGTGCTTGGGAGCCTCCTGTGAAGCGCTTCTGTGATCTTTCCTCTGGCATTTATAGTAGTTTGCCTCTGCCGCTTCCGGTTGTCAGTTCCAGCTGTCTGCTGCTATGGTCGGTATATTGGGTCCAGGTCGATGTGTTTGTTGATAGAATCTGTGGATGAGTGCCATGCCTCTAGGAATTCCCTGGCTGTTCTCTGTTTGGCTTGTCCTATAATAGTAGTGTTGTCCCAGTCGAACTCATGTTGCTTGTCATCGGAGTGTGTGGCTACTAAGGATAGCTGGACCAACTATCCTTCGTAAATTTGCAGATGACGCTAAGGTAGGCAGAGTTATGGATAGTGCCGAAGGATGTTGTGGGTTACAGAGGGACATATATAAGATGCAAAGCTGGGCTGAGAAGTGGCAAATGGAATTTAATGTGGAAAAGTGAGGTTTAGATTAGATTAGATTTCTTACAGTATGGAAACAGGCCCTTCAGCCAACAAGTCCACACCGACCCTCCGAAGAGTAACTCACCCAGGCCCATTCCCCCGACTAATGCACCTAACACTATGGGCAATTTAACATGGTCAATTCTCCTGACCTGCACATCTTTAGACTGTGGGAGAAAACCAGAGCACCAGGTGGGACAATGTACAAACTCCACACAGAGAGTCACCCAAGGCGGTAATTGAACCCGGGTCCTTGGCGCTGTGAGGCAGCAGTGCTAAGTACTGAGCCACCATGCTGTGTACCCACAATAAGACTTTTGCCACAGACAACAGTTGAAAATCTAATTAAACAAGACGTCACAGGTCAGGTCAGCAGAAAGGAATATAGTCATCATGATAATTACAATTTTTTATTCCACTGCAACAGTTCCAGTTTTATTGTGATTCTGTTTGCCGAGCTGGGGATTTGTGTTGCAGACGTTTCGTCCCCTGTCTCGATTGATAAGCACATCGACCTGGACCCAATATACTGACCACTGCAACGGACAGCTGGAACTGACAACCGGAAGCAGCAGATTCAAACCACTACAAATGCCGGAGGAAAGATCGCAGAAGCGCTTCACAGGAGGCTCCCAAGCACTGAGGATGTCACCTAGACAGGGGACGAAACATCTGCAACAGTGTGATGGTGTCCCTGGTAGTGATACTATGGGTCTGAGTGGGATGTCTGGTTTGTGCACTTTAGGTAGCCCATAGAATCTGGGGGTGTTGTTGCTTTCAGGTTTCAGTCTCTGTAGGTCAGACCTGGTTATCTGTCCGTTTTTTTGTAGGTTCCTCTGTTGTTTATCCTATTGGTGAGCTGTGGGGTGGGGTCAAACTCCCTCTTTTGGTAGGTGTTGGTATCTGCAAGTAGTTGTTGCGCTTTTTGGATGTACTCTGCTTTGTTCACTGCAGCGGACAGCTGGAACTGACAATCGGAAGCGGCAGGTACAAATCACTATAAATGCCGGAGAAAACAACACAGAAGCGCTTCACAGGGGGCTCCCAAGCACTGAGGATGTCACCTAGACAGGGGACGAAACGTCTGCAACACAAATTCCCAGCTCGGCGAACAGAACCCCAAATTGTAAATTTAACCAAGAAGATGAACGGGACAATCATATATATTTTAGACTCAACTTAGTTTTGAGAGAAAGTCATTCAGACCTTCGAGCCTGTTCAACTGTTCCATATGATCATGGCTGATCATCCAATTCAATATCCTGCTTACTTCTCATACCCTTCAACCCCTTTAGCTCTAAGAACTGTATCTAACTCCTGCTTGAAAGCATTCAATCTTTTGGCCTCATCCACTTTTTGTGACAGGGGATCCCACAGGCTGCCCACACTCTGGGTGAAGACATTACTCCTCATCTCAACCCTAAATGGCCTAGTCCATAGCCTTCAACAGTGACTCCCCCTACCATCAGGAACATCCTTCCTGTGTTTACTCTATCCAGTCCTGTTAGAGTTTTATTGGTTTCTATGAGATCCCTCCTCATTCTTCTAAACTCCAGTGAATATATTCCTAACTGATCCAGTTTCCCTTCATATGTCAATCCTGCCATCCCAGATTAAATGTTGGTTGCCCTCCTTACATAACCAGGACAGCCTTCCTCAGATCAGCGGACAAAAACTGCATAAAATACTCCAGGTGTGATCTCACCAAGACCCCGTACAATTGCAGCAAGATATCTCTGTTCCTATACTCAAATCCTCTCTCTCTGAAGGCCAACATACCATTTACCTTCTTCACTGCCTGCTGTGCCCACACGCATACTGTCAGCGATTGGTGTACAAGGCCACCCAGGTCTATAGTACCACCTCCATTCCCATTCTATCACCATTCAGATAATAATGTCTTCCTGTTCTTGCTACCAAAGTGGATAACCATACAGTTATCCACATTATATGGTAAATGCCATGTATTTGCCCATTCACTTAACTTATCCAAATCAAACTGAAGCTTAAACAAAGATGCACAGATTATTGATAAAATAAACTGTAGACTGTGCAATGATAGAGATAACTCATATTCTAACATCCCAAACTTAATTTGAGGAAAATATGGAGAACAGGTAAAGAACGTACAACCCATTGAACATCCCACAGAACACATCAAATAGCAAATGGGATCAAGATTCCATGGATTTTTCAGCATTCCCACCCAGATGTTAACGACACCATAAGTCACCAAATTTCTTTCAAATTTCACAAGAGATTCTGATTGTTTCCTTTTGATGACCTGTCCTTGAATTACCTCGAGAGAGACTCATTTATGTCCTGCCTTGATGACTGCTCACATTCTGTTAGTTCACCTTATTTTCTCGGGATGATGTTCCTTCAGTTCTAGAAATGACAGTCCAACACTTACTGACAGACCCAATTCTAGTATTTTTTCAGGTAGCTATCTTCTGCAAGTCAGTACTGTCCCTTGTTTCTTTATTCCTGAGCTTTCATCTGGCTCAGCTGCACCCAGAAATTACAGCTTGTGAGTATTTTTCATCCTTGCTCACAAGGATTGACCTGTTAATGGCACACAGCTTCTTCCAAGCCACTGGAGATGTCAGGAATTTTCCTGCACCCTAACACTAACACTTAGCTGCCTACTAACTCCAAGAGCTTCTTCTTAGGTTCAACTGCACAGAGTTGTCCAACTGCTCTTGACTTCTCCCTGAGTCTCAGCTATATTATTAATGAAGTATCTACTGACTTGGAAAACGTCTTTCCGAGTTCCAACTGAACACAGGCAGTAGCCCTAACTTGTCTCTTCAGAAACATGGCCTAACAATTCTTTTCAATATGAAGCCAGGTCTGTCTGTCCCTCCAATTAGCTGTGATCTTAGGACTACGCTCTAGTTCCCTGAGTTGTTTTGAGTGAATTACAGGATTTTACTAATTGGATTAGCAGTAAAACGGTGTAAAGAATTTGTTGAAAAACTTGTATTAAGCCCTGCCATTTTTTGTGGGCAGCATTGGATGTAACAAATGTTTTTGAACAGTCAAAGATAGCAATTCCTTGGACCTGTCTGTCTCCTAATTGTTATGTGGTTCACCTCATGGTGGCTCCTACAGTACAAATTGCATACATTAGAAAAATAATTTTTTAAAAATTAATTGCTCATTGGATGTGGGCCCAGTATTTATTACCCTAGTTGCCCCTTGAGAAGGTGGGGGTGAGCTGCCTTTTTGAACCGCTGAAGTCCATGTGCTGTAGGTAGACCCACAATGTCCTTAGGGAGGGAATTCCAGGATTTTGACCCAGTGACAGTGAAGGAACAATGATATATTTCCAAATCAGGATGGGGAGTGGCTCGGAGGGGAACTTGTAAATGTACATTGTAGATCAAAGATAATAGGTATTACCCACCATTCAATAGATGGTGTTGAAATTCTCTATATTTGCCTTTTCTATTTATATCTTGCCCCCACCACATGAAATCCAGCAACATCCCCAAGACATATCATTACACAAGTGACATTAAATCCATGTGTATGTCAAGGGTGTCCAACAGGTGTCCAGCGGAGATTCACACGGATGATCCCTGGAATGACAGGTCTAACATATGAGGAACGGCTGAGGATACTGGGATTGTATTCGTTGGAGTTTAGAAGATTAAGGGGTGACTTAATAGAGACGTACAAAATAATACATGGCTTGGAAAAGGTGGATGCTAGGAAATTGTTTCCGTTAGACGAGGAGACTAGGACCCGTGGACACAGCCTTAGAATTAGAGGGGGTCATTTCAGAACAGAAATGCGGAGACATTTCTACAGCCAGAGAGTGGTGGGCCTGTGGAATTCATTGCCACAGAGTGCAGTGGA
>NC_057742.1:1650364-1661482 GCF_004010195.1 Chiloscyllium plagiosum
CGAGGAATTAAGGGCTATGGGGAGAATGCTGGTAAGTGGAGCTGAAATGCGCATCAGCCATGATTGAATGGCGGAGTGGACTCGATGGGCCGAATGGCCTTACTTCCACTCCTATGTCTTATGGTCTTATGGTCTTATGGTCTTAGGTAGACCGCTCTGAAAACTATCACAATAGCAACTTACATTTATATAGTGCCTTTAAACATAGTGAAACATTTCAATGTTGTCCACTAAAGCAATGTCAGGCAACATTGGACACCCAGACACATAAGGAGATGTGCCAAGGATGAGATTTTAATGGGCACCAAGGAGAGAGGTGGATAGTGTGGGTGGGCCTGGTAACAGTGCAGGAGGAACAGTAGTTGAGGGAAATTGAATTGTTGACTTTGGAAATGGTGTAAAGAATTGGGTCTTTATACACATCCACCTTGCACTCAGAACTAGGGAGCAGGAAGGAGCTCCGGGGGTGAATTTACATAGTTCTGTGTAACATGACTTCCTGGAGTCACCCTGGGGATATCTTGGATAATATAGATAACTGGACTGTTCACTGGTGCATTCCGAGTTTGAAGTTTACCACGCGGCTCCTGATTTTTTGGGGAGCAACAATAAGGTCTAAGATCTCAAACCCTTGCACTTAATGTAAGTTTCACAAATATTACGTGCATTTATAATGTAACCCGCTTTCACTTGCTCATGGGCATCTGATGTGGCAGAATGAAGCATAAATCTAGCTTGCAGCAAATATATCGCAGTATTGTCTGATTCAGTTCACTTACTTAAATCTATTTTTGGTTTACATGGAGAGATCATGTTTATTTCATTTTAATTCCACTTCTCATTAAGTGTTTATTTGAGCTTTTATTGCATTAGTTTAGAAACGGTTAATTAGCGAGGCGAGCCCAGGTGAAGAGCTTTGATAATTCAGAGTCTTCTTTGTACTTTGAACAAAGTGATTCTGTGGTTCTTTAACTCCTCCGGATTAAGTGGGCACATCCAATTAGTAAAATCCTGTAATTACTGGGGGCACTTACCCATCTCACAGCCAGTAATATTTATTCTGGTGTTCTTTTTAAAAATCATAAAGCAAACTTTGCCACTCACATACGAACAAAAATGAAGCGAAATCACCTTTTAAAAATTCCATGGATTAAATTATAATTTATTCACATGAGAGAGTTGTGACCATATTTTAGAAAATAAATTTACTTTTTCGAAGTCTGTACTCAGTTTCCTACCTGTTCCATGTACTTATCCACGTGTATACCATGAGCAATGGAAGTTCTCCGCAGGAATAGGGACATATTGGTTTGAAGTCCGGTACAAACATCAAGAGAGAGAGAAATTTGCTCGGATCCATTCCGCTGGATGTAATCTTACTTCTCTTTAGCTCGTTTTGTTAAGTTTGAGGAAGGGTTTCTCTCTGTGAGGCCTTACATTTCTTTTTTTGCTCCATCATCTCAAACTCCTCTCACTACCTCCCTCATCCAGTGGTATTCCTCACACCCAATACTAGCCCAATTCTGCTACTCACTCACTTGCACAGAATAGACTGCCATCTCTGCTATCTGTGCCATTGTGCACCTGAACAGGCTCTCTCAGTCTGGAGTTGTATAGTTCATGATACTTATCCCAGTCATGGCAGATGTTGGAGGAAATTGGAGAGCCCCTTTGTGGACAGTCACCTGGAGATGCTGGTGGACAAGGTGGTGCAGCTGAAGAGTGACCACTTCCTGCAGGATGGGCAGAGGAGACCATGCCATTGGACTGTGCCAGCCAGCTCAGTGCAGTCTCAGCTGTGTGGGGGAATGCACAGCCCTCTAGGAGGGAGGTCAATGACCTTTCCCACTCTGTCAGGGTAAGTGCTACCATCTTCCCTCCAGTGCCCCATTATTCTATCTGTGTCACTGCACCCAGCATCCCTCATTCTCACAATTGTCTACAACATTCACCCTCGCTCGCAGGGTCCCACCCTCCATGCTAACTCTGCATGCTCTCCATGCTGCCCACTCACTCACTCGGGACACCTCACCACTCTTTTCTACCGGCACCAGCACTAACGGCTGTGCCACCCCCTTTCATCTCACTCCATCCCCCTTTTTCTCTCATTTCAGAAGAGAACAGCCCTCAGTAGAGCAGAAAGAGCCAAGACAGGTGCTGGGCTGCCTGACATTTGACTCCACATCCCAAACAAGGACCCTGACCCTGCCTTCCCCAGTGACCAGCTGACTGTGCCCAAGTCTCTGGGCTCATATCAGAGGCTGCCCTTGACTGAGTGTGCCAGGGACCCTTGGCTCTAGGCTGTCTCCCTTGGTAACTGAGCACTGCTAATAACCAGGAGAAGCTTCTTATCTTTGTGTCTGTGCTAAATGGCAGAGCAGGACAGCAGGGAAGCTGTGGCACCGTGAGGGAGGAGGGGGTGAGGTGCGCACCGAAAGGATGCTCTCAGCATCCAAAGTGAGTGTGTACTAACAGAGCCGGCCTGATGTATAGATTGGTCTCAGGGAGCTGACCTTGCTCCTATATGTGGCAAAGTATCCTTGCAGCAACCTTTCATTACCTGGTCAGCCCCAAAGTGCAGTCAGGGCATGTCAGTGGATCAGAGAGGACCCTGAGAGGCTGCTGGGGTCAGATGCCAGTGTCTATGTATGGGGAGGGAGTGTGGGGGTGGGGGAACGAAGTTGGTGCCCCAGATAGAAGTGTACAGGAGCAAGCAGTGAGTTAGAGTCTGAGGTACCCAAGAATTATCAGTATCCAGTATCCCCATGGTGGGTGGTCAGATAGGAGACTGTGTAATAATGAGGTGAGATGTGCAGCTAATGAAGCTCACAACAAAGCAATAACCTCCTTTAACAGGCATCTCACTTTTACCTCATGTCATCTAATCTTAACACATAAAACTCTGTTCAAAAATGCAATTTATTACTCTTAATGTGAAGAGAGAAGGTCCCTTGTTACTGGTGAGTTTGGGACCAAATGTCCCTTCACTTCCCCACAGATACAGTCAGGTACTAATGCTGACAGGGTCATTGCAACACTCCTTGCGTCATCCAAATTAGGTTCCTGTTCACTGTGAACCCCTCCTGCAACACCTCCATCATTGCGTGGAGGCTGAATAATCATGCCGCATCATGATTGACAGGTAGAGAAAGAGACCAGGATGTTGGGACAGACAGAGACAAGCTCAGAGTGGAATCAAAGGGGGAAATGTAGAGACGCTGGAGCTGGGAAAGAGTCAGCAGGAAAGGTGAATGTGGGGGCAAATTACTAAGAAAATGAAAATCTCTGAATGACAGTGAAAAACTGTGGAGAGAGAAAGACCAAAACCGTGAGGCAGTAAAGAGAGATTTCATTATTATTGTGTAGTAGCCGTGAAGACAGAAACAGGAGGAGGCTGTGTAACCCATCATCCAGTCTGGAAAATCTCAGCAGGTCTGGCAGCATCTGTAAGGAGAGAAAAGAGCTGACGTTTTGAGTCTAACTGACCCTTTGCCAAAGCTAAAGTTAGACTCGAAACATCAGCTCTTTTCTCTCCTTACAGATGCTGCCAGACCTGCTGAGATTTTCCAACATTTTCTCTTTGGTTTCAGATTCCAGCATCTGCAGTAATTTGCTTTTATCCACCATCCAGTCTGTAGCTGCTTCTTTCTTAATGTGTTTACCTGTCTCACTTCCAGATCACTTCACCTTAACCCACTGATCGTTAACATTTATGTTTCTTTCCACCTCTCCCCTCAACTTGCTGTATCTGGAAAAGCTCACTGTAACTGGACAAGGGCCTCCAGCCCATTCCATTGGAGCGACCTCTAAGCTGAGTCCAGTTCTGTCCTCATTCCGCTACACTCATATGGACGTGGAATGGTGAATAACCCAGAAACAGGCCAATCAGCCAGACTGGTCCATGCTGGTGTTTCTGCTTCAGATAAGCTTCCTTCCACCCAGCTCACCCAACACCCCCATCTCACCCTATCAGCGTACCTTCTATTCCTTTCATACTCATGAATTTGCCCACCTCATCTTTCTCTCTGTCACTGCAGCTCTCATCTCTGCTTTCTTTTCCTGGCATTTGTTGTAACACTGGTTTCCATGTTGAAATCAACAAAACTAGCTCAGAGCAGAACCATTGTCAAATCCATTAGAAGCTGTGAGTTGAGCTCCCCATATTACACACCGAGGTATAAATCTACACTAACTACATGCTCTTTTTACTCTGATTATCTTCGTTGCAACATTGGCTCTGTTAAAATGCCAGAGTAAATTGTTTTTAATGCCCCCCACCTCCCCACCAAGTCTCTGTTGAAATTTCTTTCTACACTCCAGGGAAGTTTACAAATTTCAGAATCCTAGCCAAGCTGGTTCCAGGATAGTTACCACATTGGCATCAACCTGACAAAGTGAAAAAATACATCCGATTCACAAAAATTAAGACAAATCTAGTTCAGTAAATTATCATTCTATTAGTCTACTGTCAATAATCAGCAACAAGAAGGTATCATTAACAGCACTATCAAATGGCACTTGCTGAGCAATAACCTACTCACTAATGCTGAGTTAAGGTTCCACTAGGTCACTCAGCTCCTGACCTCATTACAGCCTTGGTCCAAACATGACTAAACAGCTGAATTCCAGAGGGGAGATCAGAATGACGGCCCGTGACATCAAGGCAACATTTGACTGAGTGTGATCAATGGGAATCGGGTGATACCTCTCCAGGGAGGGGAAACCACTGAGTTTTACCTGATAAAGAGGGAGATGGTTATTATTGTTGGAGGTCCCAGCACAAGAGCTCCCGTGCTCATATCTGCCTCACCCTCACTCTGTAACAGACTGTACAAGACCAGGTTCCTCACCACTCTCACATATCAAGTAGATACCATGAACAGGTATTGGCTTTCAGTCAGTGAACAAGGCTGCTAAGAATTTCCTTGCAAGCAGTAGAGTTACCAACCTGAGTACAGTAAATGAGGAAAACATTGAATCAAATGAATGTTACACCAAATGGGTCAGTTTGTGGAATGCAGTTTCAGTGAAGCTGGGTTGAAGAGTGAATTCTGAAGCCATGCACCATTAAGGAATCCCAATTCACCTCCTTGTGTAACATTAGACTCAAGTTAGCAGTGTGTCAGGAATTAATGTAGCTGATACTCAGCTTGCTCACTACCTTGGTTCATAGATGCTTCCCCAATGTGCTGCTGTGCCACATGGACTAAGAAAGATCCTGACTCAATCTCCAGCCTGTATTGAGTTAGTTGATCACAAGCAGAGCAGCAGTAAACTGGACCTTATACACTCCTCAACACTTCCATGTATTCATACAAACACACACACACCTATCACACACACTCACACTCATATACTCTCACACTAACATTCACACACACGCACGCACACCCCTCACATTCACACTCCTCACACTCACATACCCTCACCCTGGCACACTCTCTCTCTCACACACACCCTCTGAAGCACCTCAGACACTAACTCGCTGAAACACGCAGATACACAAACTCTCATTCTCCTTGGTCTGCCCACACCCACAAACTGACAACATTTAAATTTATCTTGCACAGAAAGGTAAATAATGACTTTTATCTATTGACAGCGTTAATCTCCTGTTGGATTTTAATGAATGTTGAGAGATTTCGGAAAGGATTTTAAGCCCAAATGACGCAGAGAACTCCTTTTGACATTTATTTATTTTTTTAGTTTCCGGTGTGTTTCACAAGGGGACACGTGAGCGATGGACTGTATAAAACGGGCCGAGAGGGAGCGGAGAGTGAACAGCAAGTTGGAACCGCTCCTCAAATCAGCACCTTGGACAGAGACAGAGACAGAGACAGAGACGGAACTGAGCGGGTGAGCTGCGCACAAACTTTCTCCGATTCTCTCGCTCACACTTTCTCCCTCTCCATTTCTTTTACTTTCTACTTTCTCTCGGTTTGTTTTTTGGTGCTGTCTTTATTTTGTTTCTGGCTCCGTTATAATTGCCCCAGTAATTTCGGAGTTCATTCTCCCTCCCCTGGGAGAGATATCTCCCTGTCCCTTGCATCACCATTCAGTGTAACCTGACTGGGTGCTGAGTGAGAACTGGGGGGGGCACAGTGAGGGTCACACTCACATCCAGGAGGGGCTTTAATTTCTCCTCGTCAGGGTTTTAGCTCCACACCCGGCAGGGGCTGAGCTGGAGAAACGATGTTTCCAGCAACAACACAGGCTGCAGTAAACCCCTGGGACCCCAAAGGACAGCGGATGGACTGAGGAAACTTTCAGAAAGTTAGACAGCAAACGGCTCAACTCCCAGTTTAGACTCAACAGCACTGCTTCAGCCCTGCGCCAGTGCCGCACTATCGGAGGGTCAGTGCTGAGGGAGTGCTGCACTGTCGGAGGGTCAGTGCTGAGGGAGTGCCGCACTGTCGGAGGGTCAGTGCTGAGGGAGCGCCGCACTGTCGGAGGGTCAGTGCTGAGGGAGCGCCAGTGCTGAGGGAGTGCCGCAGTGTCTGAGGGTCAGTGCTGAGGGAGTGGGCACTGTCGGAGGGTCAGTGCTGAGGGAGTGGGCACTGTCGGAGGGTCAGTACCGGGGGAATACTGTCATTTAATGAATAATAGCTGTTCAGTGATGAGCTATATTCACCCACCTTTGCCCCTTGTCCCTTTAATATCTTGACAAAATGTGACTAACTAGGAGAAAGTGAGGACTGCAGATGCTGGAGATCAGAGTGGAGAGTGTGGTGTTGGAAAAGCACAGCAGGTCAGGCAGCATCCGAGGAGCAGGAGAATTGACGTTTCAGGAATGATGTAGGGCTTATGCCCGAAACGTTGACTCTCCTGCTCCTCGGATGCTGCCTGACCTGCTGTGCTTTTCCAGCACCACACTCTCCACTCTGACAATGTGACTAACATCAAATTTAAAAGTAACAAGTGGTCAAACATTAGTTTAGTTTATATTTGCTGATGAGAATTCCAATTTCTGTATACCTTTTTGTTTAATATGTTTCCTAATTTTCTCCTGAAAAGTCTGAATCAAATTTTTACTGACAAAAGATCCTAGACTTTGCAATAGTTTTACTATCTACCCTGAAAATATTTCTATATCTCTTGAAACTTCAATCAATATCTTATCTTTTTTTTAAATGCTAAGGAACACAACACTAGTTTGTACAGTCTCACCTTGTTATTTAACCTTTGGCATACAGATATCATTTGGTCAATTCCCATTACACTTCCTCCAAGGTTAGAATACATTCCTCTGGTGTGTGGTCTTGATTTGATCACAGTAACTTTCCGTAGCCCAACCATATCATCTACAAACTTATATTCTCATCCTCGGAAATAGTTTCCAATATTCCATTGCAGCAGCCGTGGAGTAAAAGCAGAGTTACCGTTTCAGATCCAGTGACACTTTTTTTCAGAACCAGGTCACTTGAGAAATTCTGAAGAAGGGTCAGTGCACTCAAATTGTTAACTCTGTTTCTGTCTTCACAGATGTTGAGTTTCTCCAGCAACTTCTGTTTGACTTTCAGATTTCCAGCATCTGCTGCTTTTTGTTTTAATTATTCAATTTTCTTTTTTGATTATTTTTGTAGCTACTCTTGGCATTTTAGCAATTTATATTCCCCAATCCTTGCATCTGTACAAACCTCTAATTTTCTTATCTTTAGGCGTTTATATTCTATAATATTTTACTCTTCTTTTTAGCTCCAAAGTGGCTGATCTCAGCCTATCTGTTGTAATCTACCTGGCATTGTTTAACCTGTGCATTATTCCTGCATGTCCATGTGTGATTTTTACTTTTCAGATATGACCCACACAGTGTACATCAGTGTCCTAGTGGTTATCTTGGCAACAGGCTGCTTGTCAAAACCATTGTCTAGCCCTCACAATAATGGAGGAATTATTCTGGAACGTACTGCCAAGTATCTATCAGGAAATGGAGCAGTTTCACTGGAACGCAAAGCTGCAGCTTTAAAAGCAGACAATCTGATATCCAAACTGCTATCCCAGATTCAGGAAGGTAAGTTCCTCCATTGGACAAGGGTTCTATGTAAACTCTTACACCCTCCTCTCTCTCTATTACCACCTTGCAGTTACATAGCACCTTTAATACAGTGAAATGTTCCACAGGCACCATAAGAGTCTGAAAGAAACTGGATGGATGTTGAGTTTTTAAAAAAAAAATCATTAAATAAAGTAACTGAACAGGTAATCCAAGGGAGGACTCTTGGTGTCACACTGAGGGAGTGCTACACTGCCAAAGATCCCAAGGTGCCTATTTCGCAGAGACAGGGGGTAATCTCTGGTGTTCTGTCCAGCATCTGTGCATAATCAATATGACTGAATTAGATGATCAGCTTATTATTATAGGGGATTGACAGGAATGTTTCCAGGGTTTGAACATTGCAGCTATGAGGAAAGAATGGGTTGTTTTCCTTTGAATAGAGTGGGTTGAAGGATGAATCAAGGTGTACAGAACAATGAGGGGCTTGGATGAGCGAAGACCAGTTTCTTCTGGTGAAGAAGTCAGTTTCCGGGGGGAGGTGGGTGGGTGGGTGGGAGACATTTTGAAAGTGATTGGTAAAACAATTCAAGAGGACCTAAGGAAAACCTTGATTACAAAGGATGGTGGGTGTCTGGAATTCCCTGCCCAATTTACTGACTGAGATTAAAGCACCTAACGTGCTGGAATCTGCAAGGCCAGGGACTAGGAACTGGTAAGTGGAATTAGGATGGGCACGGAGTTAATTTAGCTGGTGCAGACATGGTGGGCTGAATGGCCTCTTTCTGTGCAGTCACTGTTCAAGGTGGTTTGGTTATCACATTGCCTGTTTATGGAATCTTGCTGTGTGCTAGTTCCATTTGTAATTTCTGAACATAACAGTGACCACCTCATTGGTTATTTATTGCTTTGAAATTACCTGAAGCTGTAAAAGACTCAAGAAGAAAGGAACTTATTATTTTTAGGTGGGGTCCTTTTAAAGAAGGAGGCAGAGAATTTAACAGAGGGAACTACAAGGCTGAATGGTCATCAATTGGGGGGGGGGGGGGTGAATGAATGAAGGGATAATAACTGAGGAGCTGGGGGCAGCTTTACAGATTGGAAGCTGTGAGGTTTTGAAAGATACTCAGACTGGGAGTGGGATCTGCTGGTTAGCAAAGGAAGAGATAGCTCTGGACAGGAGTTGGTGTGAGGAGATCATGCACAGCAGAGTTTGAGACTATTCACTGGGAGAATGGAAGACTAATCTAGAGCAGGATCATCAAGAGCCTGTGCAGGGACGATGGGCTAAATGGCCTCCTCTGTGCTGTAACTATTCTGTGAATAATTGAGTCTTGGTGGTGATAACTTCATTCAAAATTACAATAGCGTTGAAAGTGGATGTTGGAGTGGAGTTGGTAGTACCAAGGATACTGGGTCAGAGTAACTCGATTGATGGAACACAGATTTTAATAAACCTTCCATTCCAGCAGCTGCTGATTCGCCGTGCCCCTCCGTAATGACTGTTGGTTCGGTACCTGACTCTTCCACTGTGCAGAGCATCACATTCGACCTGGTCCTAGCTATAGGCAACATCTAAAAAATAACTTCCAATAAAGTGTCCAAAGGAAGCATCCCTTATAGGGATCACTTTGTTTCTCTCTTGTCCTTCTTCAGTTGATGAGTTTTAAAGGTAACTGTAAAATTGTATGATAACACCTTGCTTTTAAAAACATCAAGTTTGAACTGACCCAGCCCAACCTGATCCTGATCCAATGACTCAGCAATCTGAAACCACCCCCTGTCCTCTCCACGTTCATCTTGGAATCACTGGCCACCAACTACAATAGGCCTGGGGGTACCACGTGAGAACTTGGGTCAGGTACCAGACTGTAGAATCAGTGTGTGGGGGGGACCTATACCCCAGTGAGAGTCAGTGTGTGTGAGACTGTGTCCCAGTGACAGTCAGTGTGTGTGGGACTGTGTCCCAGTGAGAGTCAGTGTGTGTGTGGGACCTGTACCCCAGTGACAGTCAGTGTGTGTGGGACTGTGTCCCAGTGAGAGTGAGTGTATGGGACCTGAATCCCAAATAGAGTCAGTGTCATCGAGTCATAAAGATGTACAGTGGGGAAACAGACTCTTCGGTCCAACCCGTCCATGCCAACCAGATATCCCAACCCATCTAGTCCCACCTGCCAGCACACGGCCCATATCCCTCCAAACCCTTCCTATTCATATACCCATCCAAATGTCCTTTAAATGTTGTAATTGTACCAGCCTCCATCACTTCCTCTGGCAGCTCATTCCACACACGTACCTCCCTCTGCGTGATAAAGCTGTCCCTAAGGTCTCTTTTATATCTTTCCCCTCTCACCCTAAATCTATGTCCTCTAGTTCTGGACTCCCCGACCCCAGGGAAGAGACTTTGTCTATTTATCCTATCCATGACCCTCATGATATTGTAAACCTCTATAAGGTCACCCCTCAGTCTCTGATGCTCCAGGGAAAACAATCCCAGCCTGTTCAGCCTCTCCCTGTAGCTCAAATCCTCCAAACCTGGCAACATCCTTTTAAATCTTTTCTGAACCCTTTCAAGTTTCACAACATCTTTCCAATAGGAAGGAGACCAGAATTGCATGCAATATTCCAACAGTGGCCTAACCAATGTCCTGTAGAGCCGCAACATGACCTCCCAAATCCTGTACTCAATACTCTGACCAATAAAGGAAAGCATACCAAACACCTTCTTCACTATCCTATCTACCTGCAACTCCACTTTCAAGGAGCTATGAATCTGCACTCCAAGGTCTCTTTGTTCAGCAACACTCCCTAGGACCTTACCATTAAGTCTATATGTCCTGATAAGATTAGCTTTCCCAAAATGCAGCACCTCGCATTTATCTAAATTAAACTCCATCTGCCACTTCTCAGCCCATTGGCCCATCTGATCAAGATCCTGTTGTAATCTGAGGTAATCTTCTTCACTGTCCACTACACCCCCAATGTTGGTATCATCAGCAAACTTACTAACTGTACCTCTTATACTCAAATCCAAATCATTTATATAAATGATGAAAAGTAGTGGACTCAGCACCAATCCTTTGGGGTGGCACGGTGGGTCAGTGGCTAGCACTTGCCTCACAGCG
>NC_057742.1:1661982-1667245 GCF_004010195.1 Chiloscyllium plagiosum
GGATAGCAATATCTGGATTACTCCCAGTGCCATGAGCGAGTAAGGGTAGAATAGGAGGATAGAGCAGATGAATGTGTGGCTGAGGAGCTGGTGCATGGGAGAAGGGTTCACATTTTTTTGGATCATTGGAATCTCTTCTGGGGTAGAAGTGACCTGTATAAGGATGGATTGCACCTGAATTGGAAGGGGACTAATATACTGGCGGGAAAATTTGCTGGAGCTGCTCAGGAGGATTTAAACTACAAAAGTCGGGCAGGTGGGACCCAGGGAGATAGTAATGAAAGAGATCAATCTGAGACTGGTACAGTTGGGAAAAGGGGCGAGTCAAACAGTCAGGGCAGGCAGGGACAAGGTGGGACTGATAAACTAAACTGCATTTATTTCAATGCAAGAGGCCTAACAGGGAAGGCAGATGGACTCAGGGCATGGTTAGGAACATGGGACTGGGATATCATAGCAATTACAGAAACAGATTGTATTACAGACCCCCTCATAGTCAGAGGGTAATTGAGAAACAAGTTTATAAGGAGATCTCAGTTATCTGTAGGGAATTTTAACTTTCCAAACATCGACTGGGACTGCCATAGTGTTAAAGCTTTAGATGAAGAGGAATTTGTTAAGTGCGTATAAGAAAATTTTCTGATTCAGTATGTGGATGTATCTATTAGAGAAGGTGCAAAACTTGACTTACTCTTGGGAAATAAGGCAGGGCAGGTGACTGAGGTGTCAGTGGGGGAGCACTTTGGGGCCAGCGACCATAATTCTATTAGATTTAAAATAGTGATGGAAAAGGATAGACCAGATCTAAAAGTTAAAGTTCTAAATTGGAGGAAGGCTAATTTCAATGACCTTAAGCAAGAGCTTTCAAACGTTGTTTGAGTGCAGATGTTCGCAGGTAAAGGGACGGCTGGAAAATGGGGAGACTTCAAAAGTGAGATAATGAGAATCCAGAGAAAGTATATTCCTGTTAGGGTGAAAGGAAAGGCTGGTAGGTGGAGGAAATGCTGGATGACTAAAGAAATTGAGGGTTTTGTTAAGAAAAAGAATGAAGCATATGTCAGGTATAGACAGGATAGATCGAGTGAATCCTTAGAAGAGTACAAAGGCAGTAGGTGTATACTTAAGAGGGAAATCAGGAGGGCAAAACTGGGACATGATATAGCTTTGGCAAATAGAATTAAGGAGAATCCAAAGGGTTTTTACAAATATATTAAGGACAAAAGGATAACTAGGGAGAGAATAGGACCCCTCAAAGATCAGCAAGGCGGCCTTTGTGCGGAGCTGCAGGAGATGTGTGGTACGGTGGCACAGTGGTAAGCACTGCTACCTCACAGTGCCAGGGACCCGGGTTTGATTCCAGCCTTGGGCGATTGTCTGTGGAGTTTGCACATTCTCCCTGTGGTCTGTGTGGGTTTCCTCCCACAATCCAAAGATATGCAGGTTAGGTGAATTGGCCATGCTAAATTGCCCACAGTGTTAGGTGCATTAGTCAGAGGGAAATGGATCAGGGTGGGTTACTCTTCGGCGGGTTGGTATGGACTTGTTGGGCTGAAGGGTCTGTTTCTACACTGTAAGGAATCTAATCATGGGGGAGATACTAAATGAGTGTTTAGCATCAGTGTTTACTGTGGGGAAGGACATGGAAGATGGAGAACATGGGAAAATAGATGGTGACATTTTGAAAAATGTCCCCATATTACAGAGGAGGAAGTGCTGGATGTCTTGAAATGCATAAAATTGGATAAATCCCCAGGACCTGATCAGGTGTACCCTAGAACTCTGTCGGAAGCTAGGGAAGTGATTGCTGGGCCTCTTGCTGAGATATTTGTATCATCGATAGTCACAGGTGAGGTGCCGGAAGACTGGAGGCTGGCTAACGTGGTGTCATTAATAAAGAAAGATGGTAAGGACAAGCCAGGGAACTATAGACCAGTGAGCCTGACCTCAGTGGTGGGCAAGTTGTTGGAAGGAATCCTGAGGGACAGGATGTTCATGTATTTGGAAAGGCAAGGACTGATTAGGGATAGTCAACATGGCTTTATGCGTGGGACATCATGTCTCACAAACTTGATTGAGTTTTTTGAAGAAGTAACGAAGAGGATTGACGAGGGCAGTAGATGTGATCTATATGGACTTCAGTAAGGCGTTCGACAAGGTTCCCCATGGAGACTGATTAGCAAGGTTAGATCTCACAGAATACAGGGAGAACTAGCCATTTGGATACAGAGCTGGCTCGAAAGTAGAAGACAGAGGGTGGTGGTGGAGGGTTGTTTTTCAGACTGGAGGCCTGTGACCAGTGGAGTTCCACAAGGATCGGTGCTGGGCCCTCTACTTTTTGTCATTTATATAAATGATTTGGATGCGAGCATAAGAGGTACAGTTAGTAAGTTTACAGATGACACCAAAATTGGAGGTGTAGTGGACAGTGAAGAGGGTTACCTCAGAGTACAACAGGATCTGGACCAGATGGGCCAATGGGCTGAGAAGTGGCAGATGGAGTTTAATTCAGATAAATGCGAGGTGCTGCATTTTGGGAAAGCAAATCAGGGCAGGACTTACACACTTAATGGTAAGGTCCTGGGGAGTGTTGCTGAACAAAGAGCATTGCAAACAGCCCATAAACCCTTCTTCAGACTTTTCCCAGGGAATCTTTTAGACTTATTTGAAAGTTTAGTCAGGGTCTTGGTTTAATGACGTCTTGAAAGACAGAATTTGTGACAAGTCATTCTCCTTCAGTCCCGTACTGTACCGTATGGACCTGGCTGTGTTGGTCTGGAGTTCAATTCTTAGGTTCTGGAGTGAGACTTGAACCTATAACTTCCTAACTCAGAAGTGAGAGTGTGACCCACTCACCTTTGGCAGAGACACCTGAGTGTGCTCAGGGTGAAGGTTTATTAACGCTGTGCTTCCCTCTCGCAGTAACTACAACCGAAGGGTCTTTGAGACAGTCCGGGCAGTCAACCAGGCAGTGAAGCTGAAATCTCGCTCCCAATCGCCTCAGAACATTCCAGGCTCCAGCCCATCGTCCACAGGACAGCCAGGCTCCAGCCACATCAGCAGTCCCCACACCAGCTTGTATGAGTCCAATCCGTCCAGTAACGGGCTGGAAGACAAACTGCAAACCCTGAACCTGGACAACGAGAGCACCCTGTAAGAATCTCCTCCTCTCCCACACACATTGTAAAACCTCACAACACACAAGGAGGCCATTTGGCCATTGTACCTGAGATGGCCCTGTGAAAGAAAAACACGTATTTATACAGCACCTTTCACAAGCTTAGGAGATATGAAACAGTGTGCAGTTTGTTTGAAATATAGTCCCTGGTTTAACATAGGAAATGCTGCAGCTAGTTTGGACAAAGCCATCTCCTACAACAGCTCAACATTAATGGCCAGTTTTTACAATAACATTGATGGATAAACATTGGTCAGGACACTGGTGAAAAAACCCCCTCACGTCTTCAACATGTGCTGTTTCCTCTTCATCAGAGAGACCAGGTTTAATGTCTCATCTAACAGACAGGACCTGGAGGAGTGTAGAATGCCCTCAGGCCTGCTCTGTGTGTTAGCCTCGGGTACGTGTTCAATCCTCTGGATCCAGAGTTAACTTTCTGACTGAGAGAGTTTTCAAATCTCTCCATCTGCTCTTTCCCCATAGCTCTGCAAATCATTCCCTTTCTCCAATCCCTGTTCAGAATTCCTAGTTAATCTACTCCTTTCAGGCAGCACATTACAGCTAACTCGCTGCATAAAAATAAATGCACGACATTTCATAGAACATAGAACGTTACAGCTCAGTACAGGCCCTTCGGCCCTCGATGTTGTGCTGACCTGTGGAACCAATCTTATGCCCGAAACGTCGATTCTCCTGTTCCCTGGATGCTGCCTGACCTGCTGCGCTGTTCCAGCAATACATTTTCAGCTCAGAACCAATCTGAAGCCCTCCTATCCTACACTATTCCATTTTCATCCATATGCCCATCCAATGACCATTTAAATGCCCTTAAAGTTGGATTTCAGTTCTCCGTCACCTCATATTCAGGCAGCCTGGTCACTGATGCTCCTGCCACTGGAAACTGTTTCTTCTCATTTGCTCGATCAAAACACTTCATGATTTTAAACATCTTGACCGAGTCTCCTTTTAACCTTCTCTAAGTAACACAGCCCCAGTTTGAATATATTGCACTCTGCTCCCACCTCCAAGTTATGAAGATAGATAGTAGGAAATATACCAATGTACTTTTATAATCATTCTCTCCCTCTTTCAGTCTTTTACTCCCCTCAACCTTCTACAATTATTACTTACTGCTGTAATCTTTTGTTACACTTTGATTATCATTTAACTCTTTCACTAGCCTGCACTTCTTCTCCCTCTTTATTTTTGAATTTTTAAACTTTCCTTCAACTGAACCCTACCCACTGTTAAATGATTGAAAGTTCTATGTAACACCCCGGTCATGTGATTCACCAGGACCTTGGTTCAGATGATAACCCAATGGAGGAGCTTTGTCTTTCCCCAAGTGCCCAGGGATCAGAGCCCAGTTGTCCCACAGCAATCCATTTGTTTCTCTTTTCCAGAGGGGAGGATGGAGAGCGGAAACCCGGGACGCCAGGTACTCCGGGATGTCGGGATTTACAGGCAGCTCTGCAGCGGTTGTCTCTGAGGCAACAGGCTTCATCGGAGAAAACTCTGTTCGATCAGGACCGTGAGCAGAAACTGAACACCCTGGTTGATGAGGAGACTCTGTCCAGTGGCTTGGTCACTCCAGCAGAGAGTGTCCTATCAACAGGCACCAACTATTCTGGAAGCTCAGGAATGACCGGATTTTCAGGCTTTTCTGTGAGTTCCCGACCCAACTTCCCGGATAAACTGAAAATTGTGAAGCCATTGGAAGGTGAGCCCATGCCCTGCTTCCTGCAGGCTATTGTACCCATCTCTGTCTCTCTATCCTTTTGCTCTCTAACTCTTTCTGTGTTTCTCTCTACCGTTCTCTGTTTTTCTCATGCTCAGTTCCCCTCTGTCTCTCTGTCCCTCACTATCATGGCCTTGTTCTCTCTCTTTCTGCCTCCTCTGTCTCTCTTCCATCTCTCCATCTTTCTGTCTTTCTCTGGCTCTCTTTTTTCTCTCTCTCACTTACTATCTCTTTACCTTTCATGGTCTATATCTCCTTCATTCAGTTTTTCTCTTTCTCTGTCCCTCTATGTTTCTGTAATTGTGTGTGTGTGTTGTGTGTGTGTGTGTGTGTGTGTGTGTGTGTGTGTG
>NC_057742.1:1671098-1680982 GCF_004010195.1 Chiloscyllium plagiosum
CACCCCTCACTGTAACACATGATATACCCCACATCCCTCACTGTAACACCCTGATATACCCCACAACCCTCACTGTAACACCCTGATATACCCCACACCCCTCACTGTAACACCCTGATATACTCCACACCCCTTACTGTAACACCCTGAAATATCCTGCACTCATCGTTTTCAGTTGGATGTATTAGAATGTAGGCAAAAGTGAGGCCTGCAGATGCTGGAAACCAGAGTTTAGATCAGAGGGGTACTGGAAAAGCACAGCAGGTCAGGCAGCATCCGAGGAGCAGGAAAATCGAAGTTCGTTCAAAGGCCTTCATCAGGACAAAAGCCTCTGTATCAGAATGTGTCAGAATGTGACTGTCTCTCTGCTCAGATAGTCTGTCACGGTTTATGTCACTTTCCCAGCCCCTTCCCTCGGTGTTGTTGTATTTTCTGACTGTGGTGCCTGAGATCCATTCTGAGGAAAGGCCGTCACTCTCCTTCCTGCTGCCAATGCCCGATCTTTGTCTCCTCACTCTGTCTCTGTCCTGTTTCCTCTATTGTCCATCATTGAGCAAACACCCCCCCCCCTTCTCTCTCCACCCGCCCCTCCCTGTAGTGTGTCATTGAGCCCAGTGTTGTCGGGATATGGGTGTTATCCCTGTGCTGTGCAGTAATCTGTACCCACTTCAGTTACAGAATACCAATCCTCAAACCGATTGCCTGACACTCAATCCACCTACACCATCACTACTTGCCGTATTATGCATCCCTTGGATGAGTTAACCACAGTGACACTGAGGTAAGAGAGTGTGGGGCGGTTGAAGAGGGGGGAGGGGAGGGGAATGTGTGCTGACCATGTGGTGTATATATCTTTTCCAGCCCCACTTCAACACTTGGGAGAAATTGGGTAAACCTGCTTAAAAAGCAAAAATTACATTTCTGTAGCACCTTTCTCAATCTCCCAACATCCCAGTGCTTAACAGCCAATGAAGGACTCTTGAAAGGCAGTCACTTTCATAAATCAGGAGGCAGATTGGCCAATTTGTACAGAGCAAGATCCCACAATCAGCGATGTGATATTGACACCTAATGGTGTTTTTCTAAACTGCAGGGCTGGCATAGAGAGTCCTGGTGATAGATTATTGATGTAAGATATCACTTACTCCACTGTATTGTCAGTCAGAGCATTCAGATGCCCACCACAAAACGGCATTGCCCTCCTTCCCTTCATTCCAACTCTGATTTGTAACTTTTTTTATTGAATCTGGGGGTTGCTGGCTGGGCCCAGCATTTATTGCCTGTCCCTAGTTGCCCCCTTGAGATGGTGGGAGCTCGTTGCCTTCTTGAACCGCTGCAGTCCATGTACTGTGGATAGACCCACAATGCCCTTAGGGAGGGAAGTCCAGGATTCTTACCCAATGATACTGAAGGAACGGAGATATATTTCCAAGTCAGGATGGGGAGTGGCTGGGAGGGGAACTTGTAGGTGGCGGTGTTCTCTGAATTTTCTGCCCTTGTCCTTCCAGACGGAAGTGGTCATGGGTTTGGAAGGTGCTGCCTGAGGATCTTTGATGAATTTCTGCAGTGCATTTTGTAGATAGTACACACTGCTGCTACTGAGCGTCGGTGGTGGAGGGAGTAGATGTTTGTGGGTGTGGTGCCAATCAACAGGTGGTTTTGTCCTGGATTGTGTCAACTTTCTTGAGTGTTGTTGGAGCTGTCCCATCCAGGGCAAGTGGGGAGTATTCCATCACACTCCTGACTTGGGCCTTGTTGATGGTGGACAGGCTTTGGGGAGTCAAGCTTGCTTCTAACGTGTTCTTGTAGCCACTGTGTTTATATTGAGTTTCTTGTCAATGGTAATCCTGGGGATGTTGATAGTGGGGGGATTCAGTGATGGTAATGATTTGAGTACATGTGCCATAAAACCTCATTCTAATTCCAAATGTTGTAGTGTGATGGTTCGATTGTATTTTACTGGAGATGGTCATTGCCTGGCATTTGTGTGGAGCGAATGTTACTTGCAACTTTTCAGCCCAAGCCTGGGCCCTTCTCACATTGTCCAGAATGTGTTGTATTTGGACATGAACTGCCTCAGTTTCTGAGAAATTGTGAACGGAGCTGAATACCATTACCGAACAGCCCCCTCCTCCCCCCACCTCCACCCCCTGAGGAGAAACTGTGCAAGGTCCACACCCAGGTGGGAATGTTGCCTGATTGATGGAGGATTTGCTAACAGAATCTTGTCTTTGTCACACATACAGGCAGAAAAAACAATGGTACCAATACTTGCTGAAAGTTTAAGAAGTGTAAATACCTGAAAGTAAGAGCTGTGTTTGATTCCCAGTGTCAAGTGCCTGCATCATACCTTAAACATCCACTCCTGCAGATCACCAATCTGTCCTGTAGATCACCTGCTGTTCCTGTAGATCACCAACCACTCCTGTAGATCACCAGCCCCTCCTGTAGTTCACGAACCCCTCCTGTAGATCACCAGCCCCTCCTGTAGAGCACCAACCCCTCCTGTAGATCACTTGCTGCTCCTGTAGATCACCAACCCCTCCTGTAGATCACCAACCCCTCCTGTAGATCGCCAGCCCCTCCTGTAGATCACCAACACCTCCTGTAGATCACCAACCCCTCCTGTAGATCACCAACCCCTCCTGTAGATCACCAGCCCCTCCTGGAGATCACCAGCCCCTCCTGTGGATCACCTGCTGTTCCTTTAGATCACCAACCCCTCCTGTAGATCACCTGCTGTTCCTTTAGATCACCAACCCCTCCTATAGATCACCAGCCCTTCCTGTGGATCACCTGCTGTTCCTGTAGATCACCAACCCCTCCTGTAGATCACCAGCCCCTCCTGTAGAGAGAAGGGAGCAGCACCGATGATATTGCCAATATACCAGTGAAAGAGTTGTGGGTGGGGGCTGGAGCAGGACTGGAACAAGGAATGTTCCACATACCCCACAAAGAGACGGGCTTAACTTGGGACCCATGCAAGGGTCTGTGTCATTGGGGAGAGAGCCCGAAATAGGATGAGAAGATTCACCAGGCTGTTGTCTGGACTGGAGCAACACAGATATGGAGTAGTCCAGATAGGCTGGTATCCTGAGGGTCAGAGAAAGTTGAGGGACACCTGATTGATGTGTACGCAGTTCTGAGGGGTAGAGACAGGGTAGATAGGGAGAAACCTTTCCCGTTAGTAGAGTAGTCAATAACTAGGGGTCACAGTCTAAGGAGAAGGAGGGTGAGAAGGGATTTGAGAAAAGATTTTTTCTCCTGGAGATTGGGGGTATCTGGAACAGACTGTCTGAAACAGTGGTAAAGGTAGCAGTCCTCAAGATATTTAAGAACTCTTTAGATCATCACCTGAAATGCCCTAGTACACAAGGCTACAGGCTCCAAGGGTACAGGCCAAATGGTGGAAATCGTGTTTAGAAAAATTGAATTTTGATAACCAGCACAGATACGATGGGCTGAAGGGCCTTTATTGTGTTGTGTAAAGTCTGTGTGTTGACATTGGCTGTTTGTGAACTGTGTGGGTTTGTATTAGCCACTGCATCTCCCAATGACTTCATTAGGAATAAAGACAATGAAAAAACTGGATCACACCTCCCCCATTTTCCAGGGCATCCCTGAGAGTTTCACAGCCAACAAAATACCGTCTGAAGTACAGGTGCCAGTAAATTGTAGGGTTTGATTGGACTAGCATCACTTAATTACTAGCTTGAAGACATCTTCCTGAATGCAGATTTTAAAGTGGATGGGAGCTTTCCAACTTAAAATGGTTCGTTTGAAAGATGTGCGATCACCAGGAAAGAATTATTGTGTTCCCAGCTGCCCCATCACAACAGCCGGTACAGCTTCCAAATGTTCTCTTCTCTGGTTTGTCCCCTGTTAATTCTGAAGGAGGAATTAGCTGAGAATAACTGAAAACAATGGGGTGAGGCTGAGGAAGGAGTGATATGGGGAATGATCACTTTGTTAAAAAAAAAAGTCAAATGTTCAGGATCTGTTTTCTGCAATCCCCCTGTTGTGTGATTTCAGTGTGTGATCTGTGCTGCTAGCCCTCACTATGTTGGAGGTGAGATTGCTGAAGCTTACCTTATTAATCAATAAGTAATAGGCTTGTAATTATTGAACACCTTGCCAATGGTGTCATCACATTGCCCGTGCACCATGTATTTTGGAATTTGCTTCCTGTGGGGCCAGCTCTGATGTAGCTAACTGCAGCGTCAGCTCATCAGGACAGCAGCAGCTTGGCTATGGAACGGCTTGTTTGTCATCTTCAAACCTGGGAAAGGTTTTGACACAATTAACAAGGAGAATGTTCCCACTTATGGGAGAGACCAAAACTAGAAACCATGGCCATTAGAGAGTAACTGATCAATCCAATGGGAATTCAGGGAAAGAACATCTTTGCGTGGGAGGAACTGAAGGAATAACATCAGTGCATTGACAGGAAACTGGATTAATAATGAGGGAGACAGGGAGAGAAGGATATAGTGGCTGGGTGAGATAAAGAGGGGTCGAGAGTATGTGATGCTGGAAAAGCACAGCAGGTCAGGCAGCATCCGAGGAGCAGGAGAGTTGATGTTTTGGGCAGGAGCCCTTCATCAGGAAGTCAGGTAGTTCTCACTTTCTCCTCCCTGAGATAAAGAGTGGCCTGGAAGATACTGATGAGGTGCATACAAAGACCATCATAGACCAGGTGGGCTGAATGGCCTCCTACACTGCAATGCATTTTTTGTAAAGTTTATTCCACATCTTAATCCATTATTATTTCATAATGTTTGATATTCTCAGTCTTCAGTTTATGATATGCTATCGGAAGGATGTTGTGAAACTTGAAAGGGTTCAGAAAAGATTTACAAGGATGTTGCCAGGGTTGGAGGATTTGAGCTTCAGGGAGAGGCTGGATAGGCTGGGGCTGCTTTCCCTGGAGTGTCGGAGGCTGAGGGGTGACCTTATAGAGGTTTATAAAGTCATGAGGAACAGGGATAGGGTAAATAGCCAAGGTCTTTTCCCCAGGAGAGAAGAATCCAAAGGGCATAGGTTTAAGGTGAGAGAGGAAAGATTTAAAAGGGACGTAAGGGACAACTTTTTCACACAGAGAGTGGTGTGCATATGGACTCACCTGGTACAATTACAGCATTTAAAAGGCATCTAGATGGATGTATGAATAGGAAGGTTTAGTGGGTTATGGGCCAACTGCTGGCAAATGGGACTAGATTAGTTGAGGATATCTGGTCGGCATGGACAAGTTGGACCGTTCTGTGCTGTACATCCCTGAGTCTATATTAATGTTTTTGATAAGGCCTGTCATTCCCTGCAGCTAAATTCTGCTTGTGATTTCATTGCTGAATTTCACCAATGTTCATCATCTCCTTTGCTTAAGGTCACCCACTGGAATCTGTTCTGAGGAAAATGCAATGTGGATTTGAAACTGTGATTTTAAATCATTGATCTAATCAAGGGATTCAGTTGGAGGAATGATCAGGGTCTAAAATTGATGTAAACCTTTGGATTTACTTAATGGTAGGCAACCGCTGGGCTGGGTTCAGGTTTATTGGATGGGCAGAGTTGGGGAGTGGGAGATAGGGTTGGGGGATAGAAGGAGCAGAGTGTAAGGTGGGAGCTCACATTAAACTACTTTATGATTTGGAGATGCTGGTGTTGGACTGGGGTGTACAAAGTAAAAATCACACAACACCAGGTTATAGTCCAATTATAACCTGGTGTTGTGTGATTTTTAACTTTAAACTACTTTATGCTGTAAGACTCAGCTTATAGAGTCATACCACATAAAGCAGACCCTTCGGTCCAACTAATCCACGCTGACCACGTTCCCAAACTTTGTCGCCTCTTGCTCAGCGTTTAATGAACAGTGACACTCATACCCCAAATATTCTGGCTAATATTTGATCAATACAGGAAGCACATTTTTAAACTTGGGGCACACTCAATGTGATGATTCCTTTGTCTATGTCATTCTCCCTTTAGCAGGTTGTCATGTTGTCCCATTGCTGCATTATTCGATGTCATTGTGAAATATATTACTGAGTGTTCCACCCTCCATTCTCTTCCAGTTTACATCACACCCCTACTCCCTCATGTGCCAGTGCTGGCAAGTTGAGGTCTATCTCATCTGACGGCAACTTGGCCAGACTGAGGCCCATATCTTCATGTGGGAATTTCGACAGATTTTGGCCAACTTCGTCACCTGGGAATTTCAACACATTGACAGCTACGCCAACCAGTAGAAACTCTAGTACATTCGGGACCAGTGTGTCGAACATGGACATGGAGGCACTGAGAGCAACTTGCTGCAGTCCACAGCGTAAACGTTACGTATCTGAGTCTGCCACTAACCTGAGAGAGCACACCATCACAATGAGCACCTCACTCGGGTTAGTGACATTGTTAAAGGAACACGGGATCTCTGCAGCCATGTATGACCTGATCTGTAATGTTGAAGACGGTGTAGTGGACAACACTGCCACTGTTCAGCAGCACTCCGACGGAACCCTGCCCAGCTTCCCAAGCTCTGAACCACCTCTGCTCTCCCTCTCAAAGCCCCCGTTCGACCTGAGTCATACCAGCCCACCTCAGAAACCCTTCCTCACCTCGAGTTTGGCCAGGTCAATGCTCAACAGGATGGTCAGTTCCGAGGACAGAAGGAGCCCGAGTGACACCAGGAACCAAAGAAACATCTTCAGCTTGAACCTGGTGGAGAAACTGAAGCGACTTGGTTTAGACAAAGTGGTGGCCAGAGGAATGGTCAACGCTGAGAGCAAAAGGTTGACACGCCTTACACGAAGGTTCAGCACATGAGAAACGGCAACAGCAGAGCTTCGTCAGGGTGGTGACGCTGGGAGTCCATTCTTAATGATCAGTGTGGATGGGTCCCTTTCTCCCCATGACCTCTCTCCTCTGCCCCATGACCCCTCACAAACCTCATTCTTCCCTTTCCCTACCTGCTCTGTGTTTAAAAACTGAACCTGGTCATTACACTCTGCAATACTTGCCATCGTCAGTGCAAGGTCCATTCCACCTTCTTTCAGTTTTTTGTGCACTACGCACACTGGTTTGGTTGATTCACAAGTAAGTTATCTGTTAAATGTTCAATAATAATCAATGACCGCATGTTTGAAAAGAGAGGGCTAATATGAAGTGAGTTGGTGTGAGCTGGCTGGTACAGTTGGCTGGTTGGTGTTATTGAGGGAGGGTAGGGTGATGGTCTTTCAATATTCAGTATCTGGGTATCTCCACTCCCAGACTGATCAATAGCATGCTTCCTGAACAAATCTGCTGTACTTTACTTATTGCCATCCTTTGTGAAATCTCCACAGGATATAAATTCTATGGATGTTATTCCCCAGTAATAATGATGTAATCACAGAGCTCAGACTGCCTTGAGAATGCTGGAGATTGCACTTTAACCTCACTTGATGTCTTGAGCCATTGCCTGCAGCTTCTCTGTGTCAGTGTTTGACCGTGAATGAAGTCCTGAACACTCCCATCAGTAACTGTCATAACCAGAGCTTTACTTGAAGTCCAATCTCTGCGGAACATCTTCTGACCACTCCTTGGTTTTCTGGCTTGTAGGAAAGTTGATAGTTCTGTGGAAGGGGAAAATGTCCAAGCTTTGGAATAACATGCACTTGTAAGTTCTGAGTCCGTCAACAGTCTGTAAAACGCTGAGTTGTCCCAGTGGAACTTGCTGTATGGTTCCCATGAAAGATCAGTACAGGCAGAACATAACTGAACAACTTGGCACTTACACCAGGACGATGAACAATGACCTACAACAAATGTTATTTTTGACTGTAACTTTCAGGGTAATTCTGTTAGTTTTATTATTTCCTTAAAGATCAGCAAATTTTGATTTTTGGAGAATTCCTTCGACTTTTGTTGAATGTTTGACCTTTGCATTCTGTGGTGACATTTAAATTCAGTGTTAACAACAAAGTAAAATTGAAGGGGTATAATAGAATTTCTAAAATTTACAAATCAAAATTCCTTTGTATTTATAACCCTCTGTCAACATTGAGAAAAATCTTCCTATCAAAGCAAGATGAATGCCTGGATAATTCAACAAAGTTACAGTGAAGCTCGGGGAGTTTTCCGAACACAGTTGTAAAAGGTGCCTTGTTCTGTAATCCTGAACCCAGTTTTGGCAAAATCCTTCAAATTTTGTTTTCAAATGTTCGATTAGCACCATTACCTTTAGCACCCAGCCTCCATTACATTTCGGGAGAGAGTTCCAGATCTTCCAGTCCAGACTTCGTGTGAAAAGGTGCTTTCTGATATCACCCTGAACTTGAATCATTGTCGATTCATGAACCATTTCAGAGAAGCAATACTGCTTTAGTGATGTAGTTAAACTTTAATGCTAAAGCAGTGAATGTCTGGAACATTAGAACCTTCAGTGGATTTTCACATGTTAATTTTCCAGAGCCCTAATCTGTTTCCTGTTTGGATCATTCTGGAATCTTTGAGCCTCCCATAATTGAACGTCTGAGCGAAATAACACTGAACCTCCTTCTGAATAAATTTGGACACGTGCAGATCATTCTGAAATGTAGCTGCCCTCACTGCCAGCTTCTGCCCATTTATCAACTGCCCTTAGCAGTGACGTATTTCACATTTTGTTCTCAATTTCTGCCCCGTGGGCAGCCCTGGTCCTTAACCACTGACTTATTCTTAAGATTCTGTCACCAATCATTCCCCTCTCTCCCATCCCCAAACAGGAATGCAATGTTGAGACTGAACAGTCTGTGTTTGATGCATCTTGCTTGTTTATTTGCAGTTTTAGTGCAAAGTTATACTGTATTTTAGGAAGTAAGATGAGCATAAACCTGACCCAGTTGGAGTATTGTAGCTGAGTGAAATTTTTAAGGTAATGTGATGATACTTTGGAAATTGCCGTGATACTGCATCGCAGGAATGCAGCCAATGGGCAGACCTTAGGTCTTATGTGTCAGGTGGAAAAGTCAAAGGTAAAGTTTAATCCTGTAAAGATTTGTAATTTTTTAAAATTAAGAGTAGTAATAAAGAAGCAGATATTGAAGGTAAATGAGTTTGAGTAACTGGTGTAAATGGTTCCTGACTGTCCCTCCTCTGTTTTCTCAACTTCCTATCGACTCTCAAAGGTCTCTCCAACTCCCCTACTCACAAACATCCTGCCATCTCATTGCCCCCAATTCCTCAGGGGTTCATTTTACATTAATATCACTTCATGACACATGGGGAATGTGGGGAGCATCTTGTGTCCAGAGAGATTGAACATATCAGTGACTGAGCTCCTACTGCTCTCGGTCCCTATCTCTATCAGTAAGACTCACAATTTGTTGTCACATGTGAGATTTTTAGGGACTATCATTTAAAGTGGAACCTGATGACACTGAGGTATCCATCAGTTGATTAGTTTTTGTAATCATACTTGTGCCATCACTGTAACGATCCAGTTTCATCTCTATAACACCACAGTCTCAGCTGTTCCACTGCTGAAACCTTCACTCATGCCTTTGTCACCTCCAGATTCGATTGTCCCAATACACCTTCACCCTCCAAAGACCAGCTGCTCACGCTGTAACTCAGAGCAAGTCCTGTCCCCCATTACCTTCACTTCACTTGCTGACCAACACTAGCTGCTAAACTTTAAAATTCTCATCCATTTTCCCAAACCCCTTCACTGCCTTGAGCTGCCTAACTCTGTAATCTCCTCCAGCCCGACAACCCTTGCAGATATCTCAGCTCCTGTAGTTCTGGCCCTCTTGTTCATTCCCATTAGAATCAGTCCTCTATAGGTGGCTGTGTTTTCAGGTGTCTGGGAACCAAACTCTGGAACTTCCTCCCTCAATGTATGAGCCTCTCAAACTCTAGTTCCTCATTTA
>NC_057742.1:1681482-1683267 GCF_004010195.1 Chiloscyllium plagiosum
AGAGAGTGAATGAGAGTGATTGAGTGAGCGAGAGAGTGAGTGAGAGAGTGAGCGAGAATGAACGAGAGAGTGAGCGAGAGAGTGAATGAGAGCGTGAGCAAGAGCGTGAATGAGAGAGTGAGCGAGAGAGTGAGCGAGACAGTGAATGAGAGAGTGAGCGAGAGTGAATGAGAGTGTGAGTGAGTGAATGAGAGAGTGAGCGAGAGAGTGAGCGAGAGAGTGAATGAGAGAGTGAATGAGAGTGGAGCGAGAGAGTGCATGAGAAAGTGAGCGAGAGAGTGAGTGAATGAGAGTGTGAGCGAGAGTGAATGAGAGAGTGAATGAGAGAGTGAATGAGAGAGTGAATGAGAGTGTGAGTGAGAGAGTGAGCGTGAGAGTGAATGAGAGTGTGAGCGAGAGAGTGAGCGAGAGAGTTAATGAGAGAGTGAATGAGAGTGTGAGCGAGAGAGTGAGCGAGAGAGCGAATGAGCGTGTGAGTGAATGAGAGTGAGCGAGAGAGTGAGCGAGAGAGTGAATGAGAGTGAATGAGTGAGCGAGAGAGTGAGCGAGAGAGTGAGCGAGAGAGTGAATGAGAGTGTGAGTGAGTGAGAGAGTGAGCGAGAGCGTGAATGAGAGAGTGAGAAGAGAGTGAATGAGAGTGTGAGTGAGTGAATGAGAGTGAGCGAGAGAGTGTGAGAGAGTGAGAAGAGAGTGAATGAGAGTGTGAGTGAGTGAGAGAGTGAGCGAGAGCGTGAATGAGAGAGTGAGAAGAGAGTGAATGAGAGTGTGAGTGAGTGAATGAGAGTGAGCGAGAGAGTGAATGAGAGAGTGAGCGAGAGTGAATGAGAGTGTGAGTGAGTGAATGAGAGAGTGAGTGAGAGAGTGAGCAAGAGAGTGAATGAGAGTGAATGAGTGAGCGAGAGAGTGAAACAGAGAGTGAGCGAGAGAGTGAGCGAGAATGAACGAGAGAGTGAGAGAGAGAGTGCATGAGAAAGTGAGCGAGAGAGTGAGTGAATGAGAGAGTGAATGAGAGTGTGAGCGAGAGTGAATGAGAGAGTGAATGAGAGAGTGAATGAGAGTGTGAATGAGAGTGTGAGTGAGAGAGTGAGCGTGAGAGTGAATGAGAGAGTGAATGAGAGTGTGAATGAGAGTGTGAGCGAGAGAGTGAGCGAGAGAATTAATGAGAGAGTGAATGAGAGTGTGAGCGAGAGAATGAACGAGAGAGTGAGCGAGAGTGAATGACAGTGTGAATGAGAGTGAGTGAGAGTGAATGAGAGTGAGCGAGAAAATGAGCGAGAGTGAATGAGTGAGCAAGAGAGTGAATGAGAGAGTGAGCGAGAACATGAGCGAGAGTGAATAAGTGAGCAAGAGAGTAAATGAGAGAGTGAATGAGAGTGTGAGCGAGAGAGTGAGCGAGAGAGTGAATGAGAGAGTTAGAGAGTGAATGAGAGTGTGAGCGAGTGAGCGAGAGAGTGAATGAGAGGTGAATGACAGAGTGAGCTAGAGAGTGAGCGAGAGTGAATGAGAGATTGAGCAACAGAGTGAATTAGAGAGTGAATGAGAGTGTGAGCGAGAGAGTGAATGAGAGAGTGAATGAGAGTGGAGCGAGAGAGTGCATGAGAAAGTGAGCGAGAGAGTTAATGAGAGAGTGAATGAGAGTGTGAGCGAGTGAGCGAGACAGTGAATGAGAGAGTGAACTAGAGAGTGAGCGAGAAAGTGAATGAGAGAGTGTGAGCGAGAGAGTGAGCGAGAGCGTGAATGAGAGTGTGAGCGAGAGAGTGAATGAGAGTGTGAGCGAGAGAGTGA
>NC_057742.1:1683465-1688044 GCF_004010195.1 Chiloscyllium plagiosum
AGAGTGAGCGAGAGAGTGAATGAGAGAGTGAGCGAGAAAATGAGCGAGAGTGAATGAGTGAGCAAGAGAGTAAATGAGAGAGTGAGCGAGAGAGTGAGCGAGAGAGTGAATGAGAGAGTGAGCGAGAGAGTGAATGAGAGATTGAATGAGAGAATGAGCGAGAGAGTGAGCGAGCGTGTGAGGGAGAGAGTGAATGAGAGAGTGAATGAGAGTATGAGCGAGAGAGTGAGCGAGAGAGTTAATGAGAGAGTTAGAGAGTGAATGAGAGTGTGAGCGAGTGAGTGAGAGAGTGAATGAGAGTGTGAATGACAGAGTGAGCTAGAAAGTGAGCGAGAGTGAGAGATTGAGCAAGAGAGTGAATCAGAGAGTGAGCAAGAGAGTGAATGAGGGAGTGAGCGACAGAGTGAGCGACAGAGTGAGCGACAGAGTGAGCGAGGGGGGATGTTCTTTGTAAATGGGCTGTGAGGTAGGGACAGTGGCAGCAGGTTGCTGATTGGTTTGTGCAACTGAGACCAACCACAGATGCTAAAGTTTATCACCCCCAAATGACAGCTCTGATTGGTTGCTGGCAACTCAACTGCTTGTGTTTGTGAACGATATGACGGGAAGCCTTCAGACTGACAGAAAGTTAGATTGTGTGGTTCTCTCTCTCTCTCTCTCTGTGCAGTAAAAACATCTGAAGTCTGAAGGAAACCAGTTGTTTCTCCCACTGTACACTGTTACCTTTATCCAGTAAATTAGAGAAAAAGAAACACTTGTTTCTTTTTTAAATGTATGAATGTATCTGTTTGTGTGCGTTACTCTTTGTGTCACTGTGTGTGTCACTGTGTGTGCCACTGTGTGTGTTACTCTGTGTGTCACTGTGTGTGCCACTGTGTGTGTTACTGTGTGTGTTACTCTTTGTGTCACTGTGTGTGCCACTGTGTGTGTTACTCTGTGTGTCACTGTGTGTGCCACTGTGTGTGTCACTGTGTGCGTTACTCTTTGTGTCACTGTGTGTGCCACTGTGTGTGTTACTCTGTGTGCCACTGTGTGTGCCACTGTGTGTGTTATTCTGTGTGTCACTGTGTGTGTTACTCTGTGTGTGTTACTCTGTGTGTCACTGTGTGTGTCATTGTGTGTGTTACTCTTTGTGTCACTGTGTGTGCCACTGTGTGTGTTATTCTGTGTCACTGTGTGTGTTACTCTGTGTGTGTTACTCTGTGTGTCACTGTGTGTGTCACTGTGTGTGTCACTGTGTGTGTTACTCTGTGTGTCTACTTGGTCTGTGGGAGACAAGGTTTCCTTGTGTAAGATGGTCAGTCTGCTTCATGAAGGTCCTTATATATTGCTGAGTTCAGTGTTTTATCCACAATTTCACTAAGATCAACTGACAATAAATTCCCAGCCCCAGCCTCATGACCTTACATTTAATCCTGTGATTGAGATACCAAGAACAGAAGATAATCCCCAAAATGTTTAAAATCTCTGAGATTGACAGAATGACGCAGGAATTACAATCCACACGGAAGCCATTCTGAATATCTGCTCCATGCTGCTTTTTTATTTCCATACAATCCTCTGCCTATTCCCTCTTCAGTCATTACTGTCCACCTCCACCTCTCCCTGCATTCATCACTCTACATTCTCATCACTGCTTCATTGGTTTGTAGAATGCAGCCATCGCTAAGCCTGTTTATTGCCCATCCTTAATTGCCCTGGAAGGGTGAAGCCTCCTCCTCCTCCAGTGAGTTGTTTAATTGTCCACCAACATTCACCAATGGATGGGGCAGGACTGCAGAGCTTAGATCTGATCCAATGGCTGTGGGCTCAGTTTGGTCTGTTTGTCACTTGCTGCTTATGCTGTTTGGCAAGTGGTTGTGTCTGGTGGCTTCACCAGGTTGACACCTCACCTTCAGGTCTGCTCCTGGCATGTCCTCCTGAACTCTCCATTCAGCGAGGGTTGATCCACTGGTTTGATGGTAATGGCTGAGTGGGGGATATGCCGGGCCGTGAGGTTACAGATCGTGCTGGAGTACAGTCCTGCTGCTGTCGATGGCCCACAGCACCTCATGGATACCCAGCCTTGAGTTGCTAGATCTGTTTGAAGTCTATCCCATTTAGTCTATATAAGAGGGTCCTAGACAACTCGTAGAGATCTTTGTGAAGATAAGAGCCCATGGTCTTAGAGGCAAGGTGCAAGTGTGGTTAGAAGCTGGGCTGTCTGACAGAGAGCAGAGAGTGGAGATAAAAGGGTCTTCTCAGGATGGCAGCTGGTGACACGTGGTGTTCAGCAAGGCTCAGTGTTGGGACCACAACGTTTCACTTTATACATTAACAATCTAGATGAGGGAACTGAGGGCATTCTGGCTAAGTTTGCAGACGATACAATGTTAGGTGGAGGGACAGATAGCACTGAGGAGGTGGGGAGGCTGCAGGAGGATTTGGACAGGTTAGGAGAGTGGGCAAAGAAGTGGCAGATGGAGTACAATGTGGGAAAGTGTGAGGTCATCCACTTTGGTGGGAAGACTCGAGACATGGACTATTATCTAAATGGGGAGAAAATTCAGAAGTCTGAGGTGCAAAGAGACTTGGGAGTTCTAGTCCAGGATTCTCTCGATGTAAACTTGCAGGTTGAGTCAGTAATTAGGAAGGCAAATGCAGTGATGGCATTTATTTTGAGAGGACTTGAATATAAAAGCAGGGATGTACTTCTGAGGCTCTATAAGGCTCTGGTCAGACCACATTTGGAGTATTGTGCATAGTTTTGGGCCCCATATCTCAGGAAGGATGTACTGGCCCTGGAGTGTGTTCAGAGGAGGTTCACGAGAATGGTCCCAGGAATGAAACGCTTAATGTATGAGGAACGTTTTAGGACTCTGGGTCTATACTCAATGTAGTTTAGAAGGATGGGGGGGAATCTAACTGAAACGTACGGAATCCTGAATGGCCTGGAGAGAGGGGATGGTGGGAAGTCATTTTCATTGGGAGGAGAAACCAGGACCTGAGACCACGGCCTTAGAGAAAAGGGAAGAGCCTTTAGAATTGAGATAAGGAGAAACTTCTTCAGCCAGAGAGTGGGGAATCTGTGCAATTCATTACCACAGAAGGGTGTGGAGGCCAGGTCAGTGAGTATATCTAAGACAGAGATGGTAGGTTCTTGAGTATCAAGGGGATCAAGGGTTACGGGGAGAAAGCGGGAGAATGGGGTTGAGAAACGTATCAGCCATGATTGAATGGTGGAGCAGATTCGATGGGCTGAATGGCCTACTTTTTGCTCCTATGTTTTATGATCTTATAGCACAGTGACAGTGCCACACAAGACGATGGAGGGTATTCTCAATGTGAAGGTAGGACTTAGTCTCCACAAGGTCTGTGCGGTGGTCACTCTTACTGATACTGTCATGGACAGATACATCTGCAGCTGGCAGATTGGTAAGGATGAGGTCAGGGATGTTTTTCCCTCTTGTTGGTTCCCTCACTACCTGCCGCAGACCCAGTCTGGCAGCTATGTCCTTTAGGACCCAACCAGCTCGATCAGTAATGCTGCTGCCGAGCGACACTTGGTGGTGGGACAGTGAAATCCCCCAGCCAGAGGGCATTCTGTGCCCCTGCCATCCTCAGTGCTTCCTCCAAGTGTTGTTCTACATGGAGGAGGATTGATTCATCAGCCGAGGGAGGAAGGTACGTGGTAATCAGCAGGAGGTTTCCTCGCCCATGTTTAACCTGAAGCCACGAGAATTCATGAGGTCCAGAGTCAATATTGAGGACTCCCTCAAATAAATCTTCGCCACTTCCCCACTCAGTTGACTAGTGACCAGCATCTATTGGCAACTCCTGATTCTGTCTTTCCAACAAATGGAAACATTTTCTCTACATCCACCCAATCACATCCTTTCACATTGTTAACATGCACTGCCTCACGCTGATCTTACATCCTCTCTGTTGCAGGATGATCCTTATCAAACTATCCTGAACCTTCTCCAGTCTCTCCACATTCTTTAATAATCACCATTGTTCACAATCAGCCAAGTGTGATATAAACAATAGTCAGTACAAGGTTCATGTAAACTTTCCTGTCTTCAGTTCAATCCCTTGAGAAGCGAATTCTGTGGTTACATCAATTTAAGACTCTGTGGGAAATGGGAAATGGCCTGTTTCCACACAGCAGGGATTCTATGATTCTATAAAGACAGACTGCACTTCTCTAGCGCCAAGTCCCGTATAGGAGAGCCCAGTGCGCTGCACTGCCAAAGGAGTACTTTGGCTTTTGTTACAATGGAGAAAATTCACCAACCGGTTTGTACAAACCAAACCCCCACAAACAGCAACGAGCTCCCTACGACAGTGCAGCGCTCCCTCAGCACTGAGCCCCCGACAGTGTGGCACTCCCTCAGCACTGACCCTCCGACAGTGCGGCACTCCCTCAGCACTGACCCTCCGACAGTGCGGCACTCCCTCAGCACTGACCCTCCGACAGTGCGGCACTCCCTCAGCACTGAGCCCCCGACAGTGTGGCACTCCCTCAGCACTGACCCTCCGACAGTGCGGCACTCCCTCAGCACTGACCCTCCGACAGTGCGGCACTCCCTCAGCACTG
>NC_057742.1:1688672-1689724 GCF_004010195.1 Chiloscyllium plagiosum
ACTTTGGGAAGAATAACAGGAAGGCAGAGTACTGGGCCAATGGAAAGATTCTTGGTAGTGTGGATGTGCAGAGAGATCTTGGAGTCCATGTACATAGATCCCTGAAAGTTGCCACCCAGGTGGATAGTGCTGTTAAGAAGGCATACGGTGTGTTAGGTTTTAGTGGTAGAGGGATTGAGCTGCAATATCATGCTGCAACTGAACAAAACGCTAGTGCAGCCTCACTTGGAATATTGTGTACAGTTCTGGTCGCCCCATTATAGGAGGGATGTGGAAACATTAGAAAAGGTGCAGAGGGGATTTACCAGGATGTTACGCCTGGTCTGGAGGGAAGGTCTTATGAGGAAAGGCTGAGAGACTTGGGTCTGATCTCATGCAAGGTGATCAGAGGATTAGATAGTGTGGACAGTGAAAGTCTTTTTCCTCAGATGGTGACATTGGCTTGTATGAGGGGGCAAATTGATGGGTGAGAGATTTAATACAGATGTCAGAGAGTGGTAAGGGCGTGGGATACCCTGCCTGCTAATGTAGTTAACTCAGCCACATTCGGGAGATTTAAACAGTCCTTGGATAAGCATATGGATGATGATGGGATAGTGTAGGGGGATGGGCTTAGATTAGTTCACAGGTCAGCACAACATCAAGGGCCGAAGGGCCTGTTCTGCGCTGCATTGGTCTGTGTTCTATGTACTATGTAACTCCCTCCTCTGTAGCTGAGGATAATACTCACGGAAATACTTGAGTGTCTCTTCGATCTGCTCCGGGCTGAGGCGGATGTTAATGTCAGGGGGCACCAGGGGGGTATCTAACCAGTCGTCATGACTGTAACCGTACACAGTATCTGCTCGCAGCGTGTACCTGGGCAAACCCTCCTGCAACAGACTGAAGATCTCCACCTCCGGCACATTGTCACTGTAACACACATCTGTGGGAGGAAGAGCAGGACTCCATCAGCACAGGGAGGAGAGGGGCAAACAGGAGGGAGAGGGGGCAAACAGGGAGGAGAGAGGGCAAACAGGAGGGAGAGGGGGAGTCACAGGGAGAAGTCGGAG